>NC_092094.1:100100-305303 GCF_045679555.1 Salvelinus alpinus
TTACTAACCCGAGACAGTATTACTAAACTGAGAGAATATTACTAAACTGAGAGAATATTACTAAACTGAGAGAATATTACTAAACTGAGAGAGCTGAGAGAATATTACTAAACTGAGAGAGTATTACAAGACTGAGAGAGTATTACTAACCCGAGAGAGTATTACTAAACTGAGAGAGTATTACTAAACTGAGAGAATATTACTAAACTGAGAGAGTATTACTAAACTGAGAGAATATTACTAAACTGAGAGAGTATTACTAAACTGAGAGAATATTACTAAACTGAGAGAGTATTACTAAACTGAGAGAGCTGAGAGAATATTACTAAACTGAGAGAATATTATTAAACTGAGAGAGTATTACTAAACTGAGAGAGTATTACTAAACTGAGACAGTTTTACTAAACTGAGAGAGTGTTACTAAACTGAGAGAGTATTACTAAACTGAGAGAGCTGAGAGAGAATTACAAGACTGAGAGAGTATTACTAAACTGAGAGAGTTTTACTAAACTGAGAGAGTATTACTAACCCGAGAGAGTATTACTAAACTGAGAGAATATTACTAAACTGAGAGAATATTACTAAACTGAGAGAATATTACTAAACTGAGAGAGTATTACTAAACTGAGAGAATATTACTAAACTGAGAGAGTATTACTAAACTGAGAGAGTATTACTAAACTGAGAGAATATTACTAAACTGAGAGAGTATTACTAAACTGATAGAGCTGAGATAATATTACTAAACTGAGAGAATATTACTAAACTGAGAGAGTATTACTAATCTGAGAGAGTATTACTAAACTGAGAGATTACTAAACTGAGAGAGTATTACTAATCTGAGAGAGTATTACTAAACTGAGAGAGTGTTACTAAACTGAGAGAATATTACTCAACTGAGAGAGTATTACTAACCCGAGAGAGTATTGCTAAACTGAGAGAATATTACTAAACTGAGAGAGCTGAGAGAATACTACTAAACTGAGAGAATATTACTAAACTGAGAGAGTATTACTAAACTGAGAGAATATTACTAAACTGAGAGATTATTACTAAACTGAGAGAATATTACTAAACTGAGAGAATATTACTAAACTGAGAGAATATTACTAAACTGAGAGATTATTACTAAACTGAGAGAGTATTACTAAACTGAGAGAATATTACTAAACTGAGAGAGTATTACTAAACTGAGAGAGTATTACTAAACTGAGAGAGTGTTACTAAACTGAGAGATTATTACTCAACTGTGAGAGTATTACAAAACGGAGAGAGTATTACTCAACTGAGAGAGTATTACTCAACTGAGAGAGTATTACTAAACTGAGAGAGTATAACTCAACTGAGAGAGTATCACTAAACTGAGAGAATATTACTCAACTGAGAGAGTATTACTAACCTGAGAGAGTTTTACTAAACTGAGAGAATATTACTAAACTGAGAGAATATTACTAAACTGAGAGAGCTGAGAGAATATTACTAAACTGAGAGAATATTACTAAACTGAGAGAGTATTACTAAACTGAGAGAGTATTACTAAACTGAGAGAGTATTACTAAACTGAGATAGTGTTACTAAACTGAGAGAATATTACTAAACTGAGAGAGTATTACTAAACTGATAGATCTGAGAGAATATTACTAAACTGAGAGAATATTACTAAACTGAGAGAGTATTACTAAACTGAGAGAATATTACTAAACTGAGAGAGTATTACTAACCCGAGAGAGTATTACTAAACTGAGAGAGTATTACTAAACTGAGAGAATATTACTAAACTGAGAGAGTATTACTAAACTGAGAGAGTATTACTAAACTGAGAGAGTGTTACTAAACTGAGAGATTATTACTCAACTGTGAGAGTATTACAAAACGGAGAGAGTATTACTCAACTGAGAGAGTATTACTCAACTGAGAGAGTATTACTAAACTGAGAGAGTATAACTCAACTGAGAGAGTATCACTAAACTGAGAGAATATTACTCAACTGAGAGAGTATTACTAACCTGAGAGAGTATTACTAAACTGAGAGAATATTACTAAACTGAGAGAATATTACTAAACTGAGAGAGCTGAGAGAATATTACTAAACTGAGAGAATATTACTAAACTGAGAGAGTATTACTAAACTGAGAGAATATTACTAAACTGAGAGAGTATTACTAAACTGAGAGAGTATTACTAAACTGAGACAGTTTTACTAAACTGAGAGAGTGTTACTAAACTGAGAGAGTATCACTAAACTGAGAGAGTTTTAATAAACTGAGAGAATATTACTTACCCGAGAGAGTATTACTAAACTGAGAGAATATTACTAAACTGAGAGAATATTACTAAACTGAGAGAATATTACTAAACTGAGAGAATATTACTAAACTGAGAGAATATTTCTAAACTGAGAGAATATTACTAAACTGAGAGATTATTACTAAACTGAGAGAATATTACTAAACTGTGAGAATATTACTAAACTGAGAGAATATTACTAAACTGAGAGATTATTACTAAACTGAGAGAGTATTACTAAACTGAGAGAGTATAACTCAACTGAGAGAGTATCACTAAACTGAGAGACTATTACTCAACTGAGAGAGTATTACTAACCCGAGACAGTATTACTAAACTGAGAGAATATTACTAAACTGAGAGAATATTACTAAACTGAGAGAATATTACTAAACTGAGAGAGCTGAGAGAATATTACTAAACTGAGAGAGTATTACAAGACTGAGAGAGTATTACTAACCCGAGAGAGTATTACTAAACTGAGAGAGTATTACTAAACTGAGAGAATATTACTAAACTGAGAGAGTATTACTAAACTGAGAGAATATTACTAAACTGAGAGAGTATTACTAAACTGAGAGAATATTACTAAACTGAGAGAGTATTACTAAACTGAGAGAGCTGAGAGAATATTACTAAACTGAGAGAATATTATTAAACTGAGAGAGTATTACTAAACTGAGAGAGTATTACTAAACTGAGACAGTTTTACTAAACTGAGAGAGTGTTACTAAACTGAGAGAGTATTACTAAACTGAGAGAGCTGAGAGAGAATTACAAGACTGAGAGAGTATTACTAAACTGAGAGAGTTTTAATAAACTGAGATAATATTACTTACCCGAGAGAGTATTACTAAACTGAGAGAATATTACTAAACTGAGAGAATATTACTAAACTGAGAGAATATTACTAAACTGAGAGAGTATTACTAAACTGAGAGAATATTACTAAACTGAGAGAGTATTACTAAACTGAGAGAGTATTACTAAACTGAGAGAATATTACTAAACTGAGAGAGTATTACTAAACTGATAGAGCTGAGATAATATTACTAAACTGAGAGAATATTACTAAACTGAGAGAGTATTACTAATCTGAGAGAGTATTACTAAACTGAGAGAATATTACTAAACTGAGAGAGTATTACTAATCTGAGAGAGTATTACTAAACTGAGAGAGTGTTACTAAACTGAGAGAATATTACTCAACTGAGAGAGTATTACTAACCCGAGAGAGTATTGCTAAACTGAGAGAATATTACTAAACTGAGAGAGCTGAGAGAATACTACTAAACTGAGAGAATATTACTAAACTGAGAGAGTATTACTAAACTGAGAGAATATTACTAAACTGAGAGATTATTACTAAACTGAGAGAATATTACTAAACTGAGAGAATATTACTAAACTGAGAGAATATTACTAAACTGAGAGATTATTACTAAACTGAGAGAGTATTACTAAACTGAGAGAATATTACTAAACTGAGAGAGTATTACTAAACTGAGAGAGTATTACTAAACTGAGAGAGTGTTACTAAACTGAGAGATTATTACTCAACTGTGAGAGTATTACAAAACGGAGAGAGTATTACTCAACTGAGAGAGTATTACTCAACTGAGAGAGTATTACTAAACTGAGAGAGTATAACTCAACTGAGAGAGTATCACTAAACTGAGAGAATATTACTCAACTGAGAGAGTATTACTAACCTGAGAGAGTATTACTAAACTGAGAGAATATTACTAAACTGAGAGAATATTACTAAACTGAGAGAGCTGAGAGAATATTACCAAACTGAGAGAATATTACTAAACTGAGAGAGTATTACTAAACTGAGAGAATATTACTAAACTGAGAGAGTATTACTAAACTGAGAGAGTATTACTAAACTGAGACAGTTTTACTAAACTGAGAGAGTGTTACTAAACTGAGAGAGTATCACTAAACTGAGAGAGCTGAGAGAGTATTACAAGACTGAGAGAGTATTACTAAACTGAGAGAGTTTTAATAAACTGAGAGAATATTACTTACCCGAGAGAGTATTACTAAACTGAGAGAATATTACTAAACTGAGAGAATATTACTAAACTGAGAGAATATTACTAAACTGAGAGAATATTACTAAACTGAGAGAATATTTCTAAACTGAGAGAATATTACTAAACTGAGAGATTATTACTAAACTGAGAGAATATTACTAAACTGAGAGAATATTACTAAACTGAGAGAATATTACTAAACTGAACGATTATTACTAAACTGAGAGAGTATCACTAAACTGAGAGACTATTACTCAACTGAGAGAGTATTACTAACCCGAGACAGTATTACTAAACTGAGAGAATATTACTAAACTGAGAGAATATTACTAAACTGAGAGAATATTACTAAACTGAGAGAGCTGAGAGAATATTACTAAACTGAGAGAGTATTACAAGACTGAGAGAGTATTACTAACCCGAGAGAGTATTACTAAACTGAGAGAGTATTACTAAACTGAGAGAATATTACTAAACTGAGAGAGTATTACTAAACTGATAGAGCTGAGATAATATTACTAAACTGAGAGAATATTACTAAACTGAGAGAGTATTACTAATCTGAGAGAGTATTACTAAACTGAGAGAGTGTTACTAAACTGAGAGAATATTACTCAACTGAGAGAGTATTACTAACCCGAGAGAGTATTGCTAAACTGAGAGAATATTACTAAACTGAGAGAGCTGAGAGAATATTACTAAACTGAGAGAATATTACTAAACTGAGAGAGTATTACTAAACTGAGAGAATATTACTAAACTGAGAGAGTATTACTAAACTGATAGATCTGAGAGAGTATTACTCAACTGAGAGAATATTACTAAACTGAGAGAATATTACTAAACTGAGAGAATATTACTAAACTGAGAGAGTATTACTCAACTGAGAGAGTATTACTAAACTGAGAGAGTATTACTAAACTGAGATAGTGTTACTAAACTGAGAGAATATGACTCAACTGAGAGAGTATTACTAAACTGAGAGAGTATTACTAAACTGAGAGAGTATTACTAAACTGAGATAGTGTTACTAAACTGAGAGAATATTACTAAACTGAGAGAGTATTACTAAACTGATAGATCTGAGAGAATATTACTAAACTGAGAGAATATTACTAAACTGAGAGAGTATTACTAAACTGAGAGAATATTACTAAACTGAGAGAGTATTACTAACCAGAGAGTATTACTAAACTGAGAGAGTATTACTAAACTGAGAGAATATTACTAAACTGAGAGAGTATTACTAAAATGAGAGAGTATTACTAAACTGAGAGAGTGTTACGAAAATGAGAGAGTATTACTAAACTGAGAGAGCTGAGAGAATATTACTAAACTGAGAGAATATTACTAAACTAAGAGAGTATTACTAAACTGAGAGAATATTACTAAACTGAGAGAGTATTACTAAACTGATAGATCTGAGAGAATATTACTAAACTGAGAGAGCTGAGAGAATACTACTAAACTGAGAGAATATTACTAAACTGAGAGAGTATTACTAAACTGAGAGAATATTACTAAACTGAGAGATTATTACTAAACTGAGAGAATATTACTAAACTGAGAGAATATTACTAAACTGAGAGAATATTACTAAACTGAGAGATTATTACTAAACTGAGAGAGTATTACTAAACTGAGAGAATATTACTAAACTGAGAGAGTATTACTAAACTGAGAGATTATTACTAAACTGAGAGAATATTACTAAACTGAGAGAATATTACTAAACTGAGAGAATATTACTAAACTGAGAGATTATTACTAAACTGAGAGAGTATTACTAAACTGAGAGAATATTACTAAACTGAGAGAGTATTACTAAACTGAGAGAGTATTACTAAACTGAGAGAGTGTTACTAAACTGAGAGATTATTACTCAACTGTGAGAGTATTACAAAACGGAGAGAGTATTACTCAACTGAGAGAGTATTACTCAACTGAGAGAGTATTACTAAACTGAGAGAGTATAACTCAACTGAGAGAGTATCACTAAACTGAGAGAATATTACTCAACTGAGAGAGTATTACTAACCTGAGAGAGTATTACTAAACTGAGAGAATATTACTAAACTGAGAGAATATTACTAAACTGAGAGAGCTGAGAGAATATTACTAAACTGAGAGAATATTACTAAACTGAGAGAGTATTACTAAACTGAGAGAATATTACTAAACTGAGAGAGTATTACTAAACTGAGAGAGCTGAGAGAATATTACTAAACTGAGAGAATATTATTAATCTGAGAGAGTATTACTAAACTGAGAGAGTATTACTAAACTGAGACAGTTTTACTAAACTGAGAGAGTGTTACTAAACTGAGAGAGTATTACTAAACTGAGAGAGCTGAGAGAGAATTACAAGACTGAGAGAGTATTACTAAACTGAGAGAGTTTTAATAAACTGAGATAATATTACTTACCCGAGAGAGTATTACTAAACTGAGAGAATATTACTAAACTGAGAGAATATTACTAAACTGAGAGAATATTACTAAACTGAGAGAGTATTACTAAACTGAGAGAATATTACTAAACTGAGAGAGTATTACTAAACTGAGAGAGTATTACTAAACTGAGAGAATATTACTAAACTGAGAGAGTATTACTAAACTGATAGAGCTGAGATAATATTACTAAACTGAGAGAATATTACTAAACTGAGAGAGTATTACTAATCTGAGAGAGTATTACTAAACTGAGAGAGTGTTACTAAACTGAGAGAATATTACTCAACTGAGAAAGTATTACTGACCCGAGAGAGTATTGCTAAACTGAGAGAATATTACTAAACTGAGAGAGCTGAGAGAATATTACTAAACTGAGAGAATATTACTAAACTGAGAGAGTATTACTAAACTGAGAGAATATTACTAAACTGAGAGAGTATTACTAAACTGATAGATCTGAGAGAATATTACTAAACTGAGAGAATATTACTAAACTGAGAGAATATTACTAAACTGAGAGAGTATTACTCAACTGAGAGAGTATTACTAAACTGAGAGAGTATTACTAAACTGAGAGAGTATTACTAAACTGAGAGAGTGTTACTAAACTGAGAGAATATGACTCAACTGAGAGAGTATTACTAAACTGAGAGAGTATTACTAAACTGAGATAGTGTTACTAAACTGAGATAATATTACTCAACGGAGAGATTATTACTCAACTGAGAGAGTATTACTAAACTGAGAGAGTATTACTAAACTGAGAGAGTGTTACTAAACTGAGAGAGTATTACTAAACTGAGAGAGCTGAGAGAATATTACTAAACTGAGAGAATATTACTAAACTGAGAGAGTATTACTAAACTGAGAGAGTGTTACTAAACTGAGAGAATATTACTCAACTGAGAGAGTATTACAAAACGGAGAGAGTATTACTCAACTGAGAGAGTATTACTCAACTGAGAGAGTATTACTAAACTGAGAGAGTATAACTCAACTGAGAGAGTATCACTAAACTGAGAGAATATTACTCAACTGAGAGACTATTACTAACCCGAGAGAGTATTACTAAACTGAGAGAATATTACTAAACTGAGAGAATATTACTAAACTGAGAGAATATTACTAAACTGAGAGAGCTGAGAGAATATTACTAAATTGAGAGAATATTACTAAACTGAGAGAGTATTACTAAACTGAGAGAATATTACTAAACTGAGAGAGTATTACTAAACTGAGAGAGCTGAGAGAATATTACTAAACTGAGAGAATATTACTAAACTGAGAGAGTATTACTCAACTGAGAGAGTATTACTAAACTGAGAGAGTATTACTAAACTGAGAGAGTGTTACTAAACTGAGAGATTATTACTCAACTGTGAGAGTATTACAAAACTGAGAGAGTATTACTCAACTGAGAGAGTATTACTCAACTGAGAGAGTATTACTAAACTGAGAGAGTATAACTCAACTGAGGGAGTATCACTAAACTGAGAGAATATTACTCAACTGAGAGAGTATTACTAACCCGACAGAGTATTACTAAACTGAGAGACAATTACTAAACTGAGAGAATATTACTAAACTTAGAGAATATTACTAAACTGAGAGAGCTGAGAGAATATTACTAAACTGAGAGAGTATTACTAAACTGAGAGAATATTACTAAACTGAGAGAATATTACTAAACTGAGAGAGTATTACTAAACTGAGAGAATATTACTAAACTGAGAGAGTATTACTAAACTGATAGATCTGAGACAATATTACTAAACTGAGAGAATATTACTAAACTGAGAGAGTATTACTAAACTGAGAGAATATTACTAAACTGAGAGAGTATTACTAAACTGAGAGAGTATTACTAAACTGAGAGAATATTACTAAACTGAGAGAGTATTACTAAACTGATAGAGCTGAGATAATATTACTAAACTGAGAGAATATTACTAAACTGAGAGAGTATTACTAATCTGAGAGAGTATTACTAAACTGAGAGAGTGTTACTAAACTGAGAGAATATGACTCAACTGAGAGAGTATTACTAAACTGAGAGAGTATTACTAAACTGAGAGAGTATTACTAAACTGAGATAGTGTTACTAAACTGAGAGAGTATTACTCAACGGAGAGATTATTACTCAACTGAGAGAGTATTACTAAACTGAGAGAGTATTACTAAACTGAGAGAGTATTACTAAACTGAGAGAGTGTTACTAAACTGAGAGAGTATTACTAAACTGAGAGAGCTGAGAGAATATTACTAAACTGAGAGAATATTACTAAACTGAGAGAGTATTACTAAACTGAGAGAGTGTTACTAAACTGAGAGAATATTACTAAACTGAGAGATTATTACTAAACTGAGAGAATATTACTAAACTGAGAGAATATTACTAAACTGAGAGAATATTACTAAACTGAGAGATTATTACTAAACTGAGAGAGTATTACTAAACTGAGAGAGTATAACTCAACTGAGAGAGTATCACTAAACTGAGAGACTATTACTCAACTGAGAGAGTATTACTAACCCGAGAGAGTATTACTAAACTGAGAGAATATTACTAAACTGAGAGAATATTACTAAACTGAGAGTGCTGAGAGAATATTACTAAACTGAGAGAATATTACTAAACTGAGAGAGTATTACAAGACTGAGAGAGTTTTACTAAACTGAGAGAGTATTACTAACCCGAGAGAGTATTACTAAACTGAGAGAATATTACTAAACTGAGAGAGTATTACTAAACTGATAGAGCTGAGATAATATTACTAAACTGAGAGAATATTACTAAACTGAGAGAGTATTACTAATCTGAGAGAGTATTACTAAACTGAGAGAGTGTTACTAAACTGAGAGAATATTACTCAACTGAGAAAGTATTACTGACCCGAGAGAGTATTGCTAAACTGAGAGAATATTACTCAACTGAGAGAGCTGAGAGAATATTACTAAACTGAGAGAATATTACTAAACTGAGAGAGTATTACTAAACTGAGAGAATATTACTAAACTGAGAGAGTATTACTAAACTGATAGATCTGAGAGAATATTACTAAACTGAGAGAATATTACTAAACTGAGAGAATATTACTAAACTGAGAGAGTATTACTCAACTGAGAGAGTATTACTAAACTGAGAGAGTATTACTAAACTGAGAGAGTATTACTAAACTGAGAGAGTGTTACTAAACTGAGAGAATATGACTCAACTGAGAGAGTATTACTAAACTGAGAGAGTATTACTAAACTGAGATAGTGTTACTAAACTGAGATAATATTACTCAACGGAGAGATTATTACTCAACTGAGAGAGTATTACTAAACTGAGAGAGTATTACTAAACTGAGAGAGTGTTACTAAACTGAGAGAGTATTACTAAACTGAGAGAGCTGAGAGAATATTACTAAACTGAGAGAATATTACTAAACTGAGAGAGTATTACTAAACTGAGAGAGTGTTACTAAACTGAGAGAATATTACTCAACTGAGAGAGTATTACAAAACGGAGAGAGTATTACTCAACTGAGAGAGTATTACTCAACTGAGAGAGTATTACTAAACTGAGAGAGTATAACTCAACTGAGAGAGTATCACTAAACTGAGAGAATATTACTCAACTGAGAGACTATTACTAACCCGAGAGAGTATTACTAAACTGAGAGAATATTACTAAACTGAGAGAATATTACTAAACTGAGAGAATATTACTAAACTGAGAGAGCTGAGAGAATATTACTAAATTGAGAGAATATTACTAAACTGAGAGAGTATTACTAAACTGAGAGAATATTACTAAACTGAGAGAGTATTACTAAACTGAGAGAGCTGAGAGAATATTACTAAACTGAGAGAATATTACTAAACTGAGAGAGTATTACTCAACTGAGAGAGTATTACTAAACTGAGAGAGTATTACTAAACTGAGAGAGTGTTACTAAACTGAGAGATTATTACTCAACTGTGAGAGTATTACAAAACTGAGAGAGTATTACTCAACTGAGAGAGTATTACTCAACTGAGAGAGTATTACTAAACTGAGAGAGTATAACTCAACTGAGGGAGTATCACTAAACTGAGAGAATATTACTCAACTGAGAGAGTATTACTAACCCGACAGAGTATTACTAAACTGAGAGACAATTACTAAACTGAGAGAATATTACTAAACTTAGAGAATATTACTAAACTGAGAGAGCTGAGAGAATATGACTAACCCGAGAGAGTATTACTAAACTGAGAGAATATTACTAAACTGAGAGAATATTACTAAACTGAGAGAGTATTACTAAACTGAGAGAATATTACTAAACTGAGAGAGTATTACTAAACTGATAGATCTGAGACAATATTACTAAACTGAGAGAGTATTACTAAACTGATAGATCTGAGACAATATTACTAAACTGAGAGAATATTACTAAACTGAGAGAGTATTACTAAACTGAGAGAATATTACTAAACTGAGAGAGTATTACTAAACTGAGAGAGTATTACTAAACTGAGAGAATATTACTAAACTGAGAGAGTATTACTAAACTGATAGAGCTGAGATAATATTACTAAACTGAGAGAATATTACTAAACTGAGAGAGTATTACTAATCTGAGAGAGTATTACTAAACTGAGAGAGTGTTACTAAACTGAGAGAATATGACTCAACTGAGAGAGTATTACTAAACTGAGAGAGTATTACTAAACTGAGAGAGTATTACTAAACTGAGATAGTGTTACTAAACTGAGAGAGTATTACTCAACGGAGAGATTATTACTCAACTGAGAGAGTATTACTAAACTGAGAGAGTATTACTAAACTGAGAGAGTATTACTAAACTGAGAGAGTGTTACTAAACTGAGAGAGTATTACTAAACTGAGAGAGCTGAGAGAATATTA
Source organism: Salvelinus alpinus (assembly GCF_045679555.1). NCBI lineage: Eukaryota > Metazoa > Chordata > Actinopteri > Salmoniformes > Salmonidae > Salvelinus > Salvelinus alpinus. The sequence goes on from NC_092094.1 coordinate 111,779, forward strand.
CTAAACTGAGAGAATATTACTAAACTGAGAGAGTATTACTAAACTGAGAGAGTGTTACTAAACTGAGAGAATATTACTAAACTGAGAGAGTATTACTAAACTGATAGAGCTGAGATAATATTACTAAACTGAGAGAATATTACTAAACTGAGAGAGTATTACTAATCTGAGAGAGTATTACTAAACTGAGAGAGTGTTACTAAACTGAGAGAATATTACTCAACTGAGAGAGTATTACTAACCCGAGAGAGTATTGCTAAACTGAGAGAATATTACTAAACTGAGAGAGCTGAGAGAATACTACTAAACTGAGAGAATATTACTAAACTGAGAGAGTATTACTAAACTGAGAGAATATTACTAAACTGAGAGAGTATTACTAAACTGATAGATCTGAGAGAATATTACTAAACTGAGAGAATATTACTAAACTGAGAGAGTATTACTAAACTGAGAGAATATTACTAAACGGAGAGAGTATTACTAACCCGAGAGAGTATTACTAAACTGAGAGAGTATTACTAAACTGAGAGAATATTACTAAACTGAGAGAGTATTACTAAACTGAGAGAGCTGAGAGAATATTACTAAACTGAGAGAATATTACTAAACTGAGAGAGTATTACTAAACTGAGAGAGTGTTACTAAACTGAGAGAATATTACTCAACTGAGAGAGTATTACAAAATGGAGAGAGTATTACTCAACTGAGATAGTATTACTCAACTGAGAGAGTATTACTAAACTGAGAGAGTATAACTCAACTGAGAGAGTATCACTAAACTGAGAGAATATTACTCAACTGAGAGACTATTACTAACCCGAGAGATTATTACTAAACTGAGAGAATATTACTAAACTGAGAGAATATTACTAAACTGAGAGAGCTGAGAGAATATTACTAAATTGAGAGAATATTACTAAACTGAGAGAGTATTACTAAACTGAGAGAATATTACTAAACTGAGAGAGTATTACTAAACTGAGAGAGCTGAGAGAATATTACTAAACTGAGAGAATATTACTAAACTGAGAGAGTATTACTCAACTGAGAGAGTACTACTAAACTGAGAGAGTATTACTAAACTGAGAGAGTGTTACTAAACTGAGAGATTATTACTCAACTGTGAGAGTATTACAAAACTGAGAGAGTATTACTCAACTGAGAGAGTATTACTCAACTGAGAGAGTATTACTAAACTGAGAGAGTATAACTCAACTGAGGGAGTATCACTAAACTGAGAGAATATTACTCAACTGAGAGAGTATTACTAACCCGACAGAGTATTACTAAACTGAGAGACAATTACTAAACTGAGAGAATATTACTAAACTGAGAGAATATTACTAAACTGAGAGAGCTGAGAGAATATGACTAACCCGAGAGAGTATTACTAAACTGAGAGAATATTACTAAACTGAGAGAATATTACTAAACTGAGAGAATATTACTAAACTGAGAGAGCTGAGAGAATATGACTAAACTGAGAGAATATTACTAAACTGAGAGAGTATTACTAAACTGAGAGAATATTACTAAACTGAGAGAGTATTACTAAACTGATAGATCTGAGAGAATATTACTAAACTGAGAGAATATTACTAAACTGAGAGAGTATTACTAAACTGAGAGAATATTACTAAACTGAGAGAGTATTACTAAACTGAGAGAGTATTACTAAACTGAGAGAGTATTACTAGACTGAGAGAATATTACTAAACTGAGAGAGTATTACTAAACTGAGAGAGCTGAGAGAATATTACTAAACTGAGAGAATATTACTAAACTGAGAGAGTATTACTAAACTGAGAGAGTATTACTAAACTGAGAGAGTGTTACTAAACTGAGAGAATATTACTCAACTGAGAGAGTATTACTAACCCGAGAGAGTATTGCTAAACTGAGAGAATATTACTAAACTGAGAGAGCTGAGAGAATACTACTAAACTGAGAGAATATTACTAAACTGAGAGAGTATTACTAAACTGAGAGAGTATTACTAAACTGAGAGAGTATTACTAAACTGATAGATCTGAGAGAATATTACTAAACTGAGAGAATATTACTAAACTGAGAGAATATTACTAAACTGAGAGAATATTACTAAACTGAGAGAGTATTACTAAACTGAGAGAGCTGAGAGAATATTACTAAACTGAGAGAGCTGAGAGAATATTACTAAACTGAGAGAATATTACTAAACTGAGAGAATATTACTAACCCGAGAGAGTATTACTAAACTGAGAGAGTATTACTAAACTGAGAGAATATTACTAAACTGAGAGAGTATTACTAAACTGAGAGAGCTGAGAGAATATTACTAAACTGAGAGAATATTACTAAACTGAGAGAGTATTACTAAACTGAGAGAGTGTTACTAAACTGAGAGAATATTACTCAACTGAGAGAGTATTACAAAATGGAGAGAGTATTACTCAACTGAGATAGTATTACTCAACTGAGAGAGTATTACTAAACTGAGAGAGTATAACTCAACTGAGAGAGTATCACTAAACTGAGAGAATATTACTCAACTGAGAGACTATTACTAACCCGAGAGATTATTACTAAACTGAGAGAATATTACTAAACTGAGAGAATATTACTAAACAGAGAGCTGAGAGAATATTACTAAATTGAGAGAATATTACTAAACTGAGAGAGTATTACTAAACTGAGAGAATATTACTAAACTGAGAGAGTATTACTAAACTGAGAGAGCTGAGAGAATATTACTAAACTGAGAGAATATTACTAAACTGAGAGAGTATTACTCAACTGAGAGAGTATTACTAAACTGAGAGAGTATTACTAAACTGAGAGAGTGTTACTAAACTGAGAGATTATTACTCAACTGTGAGAGTATTACAAAACTGAGAGAGTATTACTCAACTGAGAGAGTATTACTCAACTGAGAGAGTATTACTAAACTGAGAGAGTATAACTCAACTGAGGGAGTATCACTAAACTGAGAGAATATTACTCAACTGAGAGAGTATTACTAACCCGACAGAGTATTACTAAACTGAGAGACAATTACTAAACTGAGAGAATATTACTAAACTTAGAGAATATTACTAAACTGAGAGAGCTGAGAGAATATGACTAAACTGAGAGAGTATTACTAAACTGAGAGAATATTACTAAACTGAGAGAATATTACTAAACTGAGAGAGTATTACTAAACTGAGAGAATATTACTAAACTGAGAGAGTATTACTAAACTGATAGATCTGAGACAATATTACTAAACTGAGAGAATATTACTAAACTGAGAGAGTATTACTAAACTGAGAGAATATTACTAAACTGAGAGAGTATTACTAAACTGAGAGAGTATTACTAAACTGAGAGAATATTACTAAACTGAGAGAGTATTACTAAACTGATAGAGCTGAGATAATATTACTAAACTGAGAGAATATTACTAAACTGAGAGAGTATTACTAATCTGAGAGAGTATTACTAAACTGAGAGAGTGTTACTAAACTGAGAGAATATGACTCAACTGAGAGAGTATTACTAAACTGAGAGAGTATTACTAAACTGAGAGAGTATTACTAAACTGAGATAGTGTTACTAAACTGAGAGAGTATTACTCAACGGAGAGATTATTACTCAACTGAGAGAGTATTACTAAACTGAGAGAGTATTACTAAACTGAGAGAGTATTACTAAACTGAGAGAGTGTTACTAAACTGAGAGAGTATTACTAAACTGAGAGAGCTGAGAGAATATTACTAAACTGAGAGAATATTACTAAACTGAGAGAGTATTACTAAACTGAGAGAGTGTTACTAAACTGAGAGAATATTACTAAACTGAGAGAGTATTACTAAACTGATAGAGCTGAGATAATATTACTAAACTGAGAGAATATTACTAAACTGAGAGAGTATTACTAATCTGAGAGAGTATTACTAAACTGAGAGAGTGTTACTAAACTGAGAGAATATTACTAAACTGAGAGAGTATTACTAAACTGAGAGAGTATTACTAAACTGAGAGATATGACTAAACTGAGAGAGCTGAGAGAATATTACTAAACTGAGAGAATATTACTAAACTGAGAGAGTATTACTAAACTGAGAGAATATTACTAAACTGAGAGAGTATTACTAAACTGATAGATCTGAGAGAATATTACTAAACTGAGAGAATATTACTAAACTGAGAGAGTATTACTAAACTGAGAGAATATTACTAAACGGAGAGAGTATTACTAACCCGAGAGAGTATTACTAAACTGAGAGAGTATTACTAAACTGAGAGAATATTACTAAACTGAGAGAGTATTACTAAACTGAGAGAGCTGAGAGAATATTACTAAACTGAGAGAATATTACTAAACTGAGAGAGTATTACTAAACTGAGAGAGTGTTACTAAACTGAGAGAATATTACTCAACTGAGAGAGTATTACAAAATGGAGAGAGTATTACTCAACTGAGATAGTATTACTCAACTGAGAGAGTATTACTAAACTGAGAGAGTATAACTCAACTGAGAGAGTATCACTAAACTGAGAGAATATTACTCAACTGAGAGACTATTACTAACCCGAGAGATTATTACTAAACTGAGAGAATATTACTAAACTGAGAGAATATTACTAAACTGAGAGAGCTGAGAGAATATTACTAAATTGAGAGAATATTACTAAACTGAGAGAGTATTACTAAACTGAGAGAATATTACTAAACTGAGAGAGTATTACTAAACTGAGAGAGCTGAGAGAATATTACTAAACTGAGAGAATATTACTAAACTGAGAGAGTATTACTCAACTGAGAGAGTATTACTAAACTGAGAGAGTATTACTAAACTGAGAGAGTGTTACTAAACTGAGAGATTATTACTCAACTGTGAGAGTATTACAAAACTGAGAGAGTATTACTCAACTGAGAGAGTATTACTCAACTGAGAGAGTATTACTAAACTGAGAGAGTATAACTCAACTGAGGGAGTATCACTAAACTGAGAGAATATTACTCAACTGAGAGAGTATTACTAACCCGACAGAGTATTACTAAACTGAGAGAAAATTACTAAACTGAGAGAATATTACTAAACTGAGAGAATATTACTAAACTGAGAGAGCTGAGAGAATATGACTAAACTGAGAGAGTATTACTAAACTGAGAGAGTATAACTCAACTGAGGGAGTATCACTAAACTGAGAGAATATTACTCAACTGAGAGAGTATTACTAACCCGACAGAGTATTACTAAACTGAGAGAAAATTACTAAACTGAGAGAATATTACTAAACTTAGAGAATATTACTAAACTGAGAGAGCTGAGAGAATATGACTAACCCGAGAGAGTATTACTAAACTGAGAGAATATTACTAAACTGAGAGAATATTACTAAACTGAGAGAGTATTACTAAACTGAGAGAATATTACTAAACTGAGAGAGTATTACTAAACTGATAGATCTGAGACAATATTACTAAACTGAGAGAATATTACTAAACTGAGAGAGTATTACTAAACTGAGAGAATATTACTAAACTGAGAGAGTATTACTAAACTGAGAGAGTATTACTAAACTGAGAGAATATTACTAAACTGAGAGAGTATTACTAAACTGATAGAGCTGAGATAATATTACTAAACTGAGAGAATATTACTAAACTGAGAGAGTATTACTAATCTGAGAGAGTATTACTAAACTGAGAGAGTGTTACTAAACTGAGAGAATATGACTCAACTGAGAGAGTATTACTAAACTGAGAGAGTATTACTAAACTGAGAGAGTATTACTAAACTGAGATAGTGTTACTAAACTGAGAGAGTATTACTCAACGGAGAGATTATTACTCAACTGAGAGAGTATTACTAAACTGAGAGAGTATTACTAAACTGAGAGAGTATTACTAAACTGAGAGAGTGTTACTAAACTGAGAGAGTATTACTAAACTGAGAGAGCTGAGAGAATATTACTAAACTGAGAGAATATTACTAAACTGAGAGAGTATTACTAAACTGAGAGAGTGTTACTAAACTGAGAGAATATTACTAAACTGAGAGAGTATTACTAAACTGATAGAGCTGAGATAATATTACTAAACTGAGAGAATATTACTAAACTGAGAGAGTATTACTAATCTGAGAGAGTATTACTAAACTGAGAGAGTGTTACTAAACTGAGAGAATATTACTCAACTGAGAGAGTATTACTAAACTGAGAGAGCTGAGAGAATATTGCTAAACTGAGAGAATATTACTAAACTGAGAGAGCTGAGAGAATACTACTAAACTGAGAGAATATTACTAAACTGAGAGAGTATTACTAAACTGAGAGAATATTACTAAACTGAGAGAGTATTACTAAACTGATAGATCTGAGAGAATATTACTAAACTGAGAGAATATTACTAAACTGAGAGAGTATTACTAAACTGAGAGAATATTACTAAACGGAGAGAGTATTACTAACCCGAGAGAGTATTACTAAACTGAGAGAGTATTACTAAACTGAGAGAATATTACTAAACTGAGAGAGTATTACTAAACTGAGAGAGCTGAGAGAATATTACTAAACTGAGAGAATATTACTAAACTGAGAGAGTATTACTAAACTGAGAGAGTGTTACTAAACTGAGAGAATATTACTCAACTGAGAGAGTATTACAAAATGGAGAGAGTATTACTCAACTGAGATAGTATTACTCAACTGAGAGAGTATTACTAAACTGAGAGAGTATAACTCAACTGAGAGAGTATCACTAAACTGAGAGAATATTACTCAACTGAGAGACTATTACTAACCCGAGAGATTATTACTAAACTGAGAGAATATTACTAAACTGAGAGAATATTACTAAACTGAGAGAGCTGAGAGAATATTACTAAATTGAGAGAATATTACTAAACTGAGAGAGTATTACTAAACTGAGAGAATATTACTAAACTGAGAGAGTATTACTAAACTGAGAGAGCTGAGAGAATATTACTAAACTGAGAGAATATTACTAAACTGAGAGAGTATTACTCAACTGAGAGAGTATTACTAAACTGAGAGAGTATTACTAAACTGAGAGAGTGTTACTAAACTGAGAGATTATTACTCAACTGTGAGAGTATTACAAAACTGAGAGAGTATTACTCAACTGAGAGAGTATTACTCAACTGAGAGAGTATTACTAAACTGAGAGAGTATAACTCAACTGAGGGAGTATCACTAAACTGAGAGAATATTACTCAACTGAGAGAGTATTACTAACCCGACAGAGTATTACTAAACTGAGAGACAATTACTAAACTGAGAGAATATTACTAAACTGAGAGAATATTACTAAACTGAGAGAGCTGAGAGAATATGACTAACCCGAGAGAGTATTACTAAACTGAGAGAATATTACTAAACTGAGAGAATATTACTAAACTGAGAGAATATTACTAAACTGAGAGAGCTGAGAGAATATGACTAAACTGAGAGAATATTACTAAACTGAGAGAGTATTACTAAACTGAGAGAATATTACTAAACGGAGAGAGTATTACTAACCCGAGAGAGTATTACTAAACTGAGAGAGTATTACTAAACTGAGAGAATATTACTAAACTGAGAGAGTATTACTAAACTGAGAGAGCTGAGAGAATATTACTAAACTGAGAGAATATTACTAAACTGAGAGAGTATTACTAAACTGAGAGAGTGTTACTAAACTGAGAGAATATTACTCAACTGAGAGAGTATTACAAAATGGAGAGAGTATTACTCAACTGAGATAGTATTACTCAACTGAGAGAGTATTACTAAACTGAGAGAGTATAACTCAACTGAGAGAGTATCACTAAACTGAGAGAATATTACTCAACTGAGAGACTATTACTAACCCGAGAGAGTATTACTAAACTGAGAGAATATTACTAAACTGAGAGAATATTACTAAACTGAGAGAGCTGAGAGAATATTACTAAATTGAGAGAATATTACTAAACTGAGAGAGTATTACTAAACTGAGAGAATATTACTAAACTGAGAGAGTATTACTAAACTGAGAGAGTATTACTAAACTGAGAGAGTATTACTAAACTGAGAGAGTATTACTCAACTGAGAGAGTATTACTAAACTGAGAGAGTATTACTAAACTGAGAGAGTGTTACTAAACTGAGAGATTATTACTCAACTGTGAGAGTATTACAAAACTGAGAGAGTATTACTCAACTGAGAGAGTATTACTCAACTGAGAGAGTATTACTAAACTGAGAGAGTATAACTCAACTGAGGGAGTATCACTAAACTGAGAGAATATTACTCAACTGAGAGAGTATTACTAACCCGACAGAGTATTACTAAACTGAGAGACAATTACTAAACTGAGAGAATATTACTAAACTGAGAGAATATTACTAAACTGAGAGAGCTGAGAGAATATGACTAAACTGAGAGAATATTACTAAACTGAGAGAATATTACTAAACTGAGAGAATATTACTAAACTGAGAGAATATTACTAAACTGAGAGAGTATTACTAAACTGAGAGAGTATTACTAAACTGAGAGAATATTACTAAACTGAGAGAGTATTACTAAACTGAGAGAGCTGAGAGAATATTACTAAACTGAGAGAATATTACTAAACTGAGAGAGTATTACTAAACTGAGAGAGTGTTACTAAACTGAGAGAATATTACTCAACTGAGAGAGTATTACAAAATGGAGAGAGTATTACTCAACTGAGATAGTATTACTAAACTGAGAGAGTATTACTAAACTGAGAGAGTATAACTCAACTGAGAGAGTATCACTAAACTGAGAGAATATTACTCAACTGAGAGACTATTACTAACCCGAGAGAGTATTACTAAACTGAGAGAATATTACTAAACTGAGAGAATATTACTAAACTGAGAGAGCTGAGAGAATATTACTAAATTGAGAGAATATTACTAAACTGAGAGAGTATTACTAAACTGAGAGAATATTACTAAACTGAGAGAGTATTACTAAACTGAGAGAGCTGAGAGAATATTACTAAACTGAGAGAATATTACTAAACTGAGAGAGTATTACTCAACTGAGAGAGTATTACTAAACTGAGAGAGTATTACTAAACTGAGAGAGTGTTACTAAACTGAGAGATTATTACTCAACTGTGAGAGTATTACAAAACTGAGAGAGTATTACTCAACTGAGAGAGTATTACTCAACTGAGAGAGTATTACTAAACTGATAGATCTGAGAGAATATTACTAAACTGAGAGAATATTACTAAACTGAGAGAGTATTACTAAACTGAGAGAATATTACTAAACTGAGAGAATATTACTAAACTGAGAGAATATTACTAAACTGAGAGAATATTACTAAACTGAGAGAATATTACTAAACTGAGAGAATATTACTAAACGGAGAGAGTATTACTAACCCGAGAGAGTATTACTAAACTGAGAGAGTATTACTAAACTGAGAGAATATTACTAAACTGAGAGAGTATTACTAAACTGAGAGAGCTGAGAGAATATTACTAAACTGAGAGAATATTACTAAACTGAGAGAGTATTACTAAACTGAGAGAGTGTTACTAAACTGAGAGAATATTACTCAACTGAGAGAGTATTACAAAATGGAGAGAGTATTACTCAACTGAGATAGTATTACTCAACTGAGAGAGTATTACTAAACTGAGAGAGTATAACTCAACTGAGAGAGTATCACTAAACTGAGAGAATATTACTCAACTGAGAGACTATTACTAACCCGAGAGATTATTACTAAACTGAGAGAATATTACTAAACTGAGAGAATATTACTAAACTGAGAGAGCTGAGAGAATATTACTAAATTGAGAGAATATTACTAAACTGAGAGAGTATTACTAAACTGAGAGAATATTACTAAACTGAGAGAGTATTACTAAACTGAGAGAGCTGAGAGAATATTACTAAACTGAGAGAATATTACTAAACTGAGAGAGTATTACTAATCTGAGAGAGTATTACTAAACTGAGAGAATATTACTAAACTGAGAGAGTATTACTAAACTGAGAGAGTATTACTAAACTGAGAGAGTATTACTAAACTGATAGATCTGAGAGAATATTACTAAACTGAGAGAATATTACTAAACTGAGAGAGTATTACTAAACTGAGAGAATATTACTAAACGGAGAGAGTATTACTAACCCGAGAGAGTATTACTAAACTGAGAGAGTATTACTAAACTGAGAGAATATTACTAAACTGAGAGAGTATTACTAAACTGAGAGAGCTGAGAGAATATTACTAAACTGAGAGAATATTACTAAACTGAGAGAGTATTACTAAACTGAGAGAATATTACTAAACTGAGAGAGTATTACTAAACTGAGAGAGCTGAGAGAATACTACTAAACTGAGAGAATATTACTAAACTGAGAGAGTATTACTAAACTGAGAGAATATTACTAAACTGAGAGAGTATTACTAAACTGATAGATCTGAGAGAATATTACTAAACTGAGAGAATATTACTAAACTGAGAGAGTATTACTAAACTGAGAGAATATTACTAAACGGAGAGAGTATTACTAACCCGAGAGAGTATTACTAAACTGAGAGAGTATTACTAAACTGAGAGAATATTACTAAACTGAGAGAGTATTACTAAACTGAGAGAGCTGAGAGAATATTACTAAACTGAGAGAATATTACTAAACTGAGAGAGTATTACTAAACTGAGAGAGTGTTACTAAACTGAGAGAATATTACTCAACTGAGAGAGTATTACAAAATGGAGAGAGTATTACTCAACTGAGATAGTATTACTCAACTGAGAGAGTATTACTAAACTGAGAGAGTATAACTCAACTGAGAGAGTATCACTAAACTGAGAGAATATTACTCAACTGAGAGACTATTACTAACCCGAGAGAGTATTACTAAACTGAGAGAATATTACTAAACTGAGAGAATATTACTAAACTGAGAGAGCTGAGAGAATATTACTAAATTGAGAGAATATTACTAAACTGAGAGAGTATTACTAAACTGAGAGAATATTACTAAACTGAGAGAGTATTACTAAACTGAGAGAGCTGAGAGAATATTACTAAACTGAGAGAATATTATTAAACTGAGAGAGTATTACTAAACTGAGAGAGTATTACTAAACTGAGACAGTTTTACTAAACTGAGAGAGTGTTACTAAACTGAGAGAGTATTACTAAACTGAGAGAGCTGAGAGAGTATTACAAGACTGAGAGAGTATTACTAAACTGAGAGAGTTTTAATAAACTGAGAGAATATTACTTACCCGAGAGAGTATTACTAAACTGAGAGAATATTACTAAACTGAGAGAATATTACTAAACTGAGAGAATATTACTAAACTGAGAGAATATTACTAAACTGAGAGAATATTTCTAAACTGAGAGAATATTACTAAACTGAGAGATTATTACTAAACTGAGAGAATATTACTAAACTGAGAGAATATTACTAAACTGAGAGAATATTACTAAACTGAGAGATTATTACTAAACTGAGAGAGTATTACTAAACTGAGAGAGTATAACTCAACTGAGAGAGTATCACTAAACTGAGAGACTATTACTCAACTGAGAGAATATTACTAAACTGAGAGAATATTACTAAACTGAGAGAATATTACTAAACTGAGAGCATATTACTAAACTGAGAGAATATTACTAAACTGAGAGAGCTGAGAGAATATTACTAAACTGAGAGAATATTACTAAACTGAGAGAATATTACTAAACTGAGAGAGTATTACTAAACTGAGAGAGTATTACTAACCCGAGAGAGTATTACTAAACTGAGAGAGTATTACTAAACTGAGAGAATATTACTAAACTGAGAGAGTATTACTAAACTGATAGAGCTGAGATAATATTACTAAACTGAGAGAATATTACTAAACTGAGAGAGTATTACTAATCTGAGAGAGTATTACTAAACTGAGAGAGTATTACTAAACTGAGAGAATATTACTAAACTGAGAGAGTATTACTAAACCGAGAGAGTATTACTAAACTGCGAGAATATTACTAAACTGAGAGAGCTGAGAGAATATTACTAAACTGAGAGAATATTACTAAACTGAGAGAGTATTACTAAACTGAGAGAATATTACTAAACTGAGAGAGTATTACTAAACTGATAGATCTGAGAGAATATTACTAAACTGAGAGAATATTACTAAACTGAGAGAATATTACTAAACTGAGAGAGTATTACTCAAATGAGAGAGTATTACTAAACTGAGAGAGTATTACTAAACTGAGAGAGTATTACTAAACTGAGAGAGTGTTACTAAACTGAGAGAATATGACTCAACTGAGAGAGTATTACTAAACTGAGAGAGTATTACTAAACTGAGATTGTGTTACTAAACTGAGATAATATTACTCAACGGAGAGATTATTACTCAACTGAGAGAGTATTACTAAACTGAGAGAGTATTACTAAACTGAGAGAGTGTTACTAAACTGAGAGAGTATTACTAAACTGAGAGAGCTGAGAGAATATTACTAAACTGAGAGAATATTACTAAACTGAGAGAGTATTACTAAACTGAGAGAGTGTTACTAAACTGAGAGAATATTACTCAACTGAGAGAGTATTACAAAACGGAGAGAGTATTACTCAACTGAGAGAGTATTACTCAACTGAGAGAGTATTACTAAACTGAGAGAGTATAACTCAACTGAGAGAGTATCACTAAACTGAGAGAATATTACTCAACTGAGAGACTATTACTAACCCGAGAGAGTATTACTAAACTGAGAGAATATTACTAAACTGAGAGAATATTACTAAACTGAGAGAATATTACTAAACTAAGAGAGCTGAGAGAATATTACTAAATTGAGAGAATATTACTAAACTGAGAGAATATTACTAAACTGAGAGAGCTGAGAGAATATGACTAAACTGAGAGAATATTACTAAACTGAGAGAGTATTACTAAACTGAGAGAATATTACTAAACGGAGAGAGTATTACTAACCCGAGAGAGTATTACTAAACTGAGAGAGTATTACTAAACTGAGAGAATATTACTAAACTGAGAGAGTATTACTAAACTGAGAGAGCTGAGAGAATATTACTAAACTGAGAGAATATTACTAAACTGAGAGAGTATTACTAAACTGAGAGAGTGTTACTAAACTGAGAGAATATTACTCAACTGAGAGAGTATTACAAAATGGAGAGAGTATTACTCAACTGAGATAGTATTACTCAACTGAGAGAGTATTACTAAACTGAGAGAGTATAACTCAACTGAGAGAGTATCACTAAACTGAGAGAATATTACTCAACTGAGAGACTATTACTAACCCGAGAGAGTATTACTAAACTGAGAGAATATTACTAAACTGAGAGAATATTACTAAACTGAGAGAATATTACTAAACTGAGAGAGCTGAGAGAATATTACTAAATTGAGAGAATATTACTAAACTGAGAGAGTATTACTAAACTGAGAGAATATTACTAAACTGAGAGAGTATTACTAAACTGAGAGAGCTGAGAGAATATTACTAAACTGAGAGAATATTACTAAACTGAGAGAGTATTACTCAACTGAGAGAGTATTACTAAACTGAGAGAGTATTACTAAACTGAGAGAGTGTTACTAAACTGAGAGATTATTACTCAACTGTGAGAGTATTACAAAACTGAGAGAGTATTACTCAACTGAGAGAGTATTACTACTGAGAGAGTATTACTAAACTGATAGATCTGAGAGAATATTACTAAACTGAGAGAATATTACTAAACTGAGAGAGTATTACTAAACTGAGAGAATATTACTAAACTGAGAGAGTATTACTAAACTGATAGATCTGAGAGAATATTACTAAACTGAGAGAATATTACTAAACTGAGAGAGTATTACTAAACTGAGAGAATATTACTAAACGGAGAGAGTATTACTAACCCGAGAGAGTATTACTAAACTGAGAGAGTATTACTAAACTGAGAGAATATTACTAAACTGAGAGAGTATTACTAAACTGAGAGAGCTGAGAGAATATTACTAAACTGAGAGAATATTACTAAACTGAGAGAGTATTACTAAACTGAGAGAGTGTTACTAAACTGAGAGAATATTACTCAACTGAGAGAGTATTACAAAATGGAGAGAGTATTACTCAACTGAGATAGTATTACTCAACTGAGAGAGTATTACTAAACTGAGAGAGTATAACTCAACTGAGAGAGTATCACTAAACTGAGAGAATATTACTCAACTGAGAGACTATTACTAACCCGAGAGATTATTACTAAACTGAGAGAATATTACTAAACTGAGAGAATATTACTAAACTGAGAGAGCTGAGAGAATATTACTAAATTGAGAGAATATTACTAAACTGAGAGAGTATTACTAAACTGAGAGAATATTACTAAACTGAGAGAGTATTACTAAACTGAGAGAGCTGAGAGAATATTACTAAACTGAGAGAATATTACTAAACTGAGAGAGTATTACTAATCTGAGAGAGTATTACTAAACTGAGAGAATATTACTAAACTGAGAGAGTATTACTAAACTGAGAGAATATTACTAAACTGAGAGAGTATTACTAAACTGATAGATCTGAGAGAATATTACTAAACTGAGAGAATATTACTAAACTGAGAGAGTATTACTAAACTGAGAGAATATTACTAAACGGAGAGAGTATTACTAACCCGAGAGAGTATTACTAAACTGAGAGAGTATTACTAAACTGAGAGAATATTACTAAACTGAGAGAGTATTACTAAACTGAAGACTGAGAGAATATTACTAAACTGAGAGAATATTACTAAACTGAGAGAGTATTACTAAACTGAGAGAATATTGCTAAACTGAGAGAATATTACTAAACTGAGAGAGCTGAGAGAATACTACTAAACTGAGAGAATATTACTAAACTGAGAGAGTATTACTAAACTGAGAGAATATTACTAAACTGAGAGAGTATTACTAAACTGATAGATCTGAGAGAATATTACTAAACTGAGAGAATATTACTAAACTGAGAGAGTATTACTAAACTGAGAGAATATTACTAAACGGAGAGAGTATTACTAACCCGAGAGAGTATTACTAAACTGAGAGAGTATTACTAAACTGAGAGAATATTACTAAACTGAGAGAGTATTACTAAACTGAGAGAGCTGAGAGAATATTACTAAACTGAGAGAATATTACTAAACTGAGAGAGTATTACTAAACTGAGAGAGTGTTACTAAACTGAGAGAATATTACTCAACTGAGAGAGTATTACAAAATGGAGAGAGTATTACTCAACTGAGATAGTATTACTCAACTGAGAGAGTATTACTAAACTGAGAGAGTATAACTCAACTGAGAGAGTATCACTAAACTGAGAGAATATTACTCAACTGAGAGACTATTACTAACCCGAGAGAGTATTACTAAACTGAGAGAATATTACTAAACTGAGAGAATATTACTAAACTGAGAGAGCTGAGAGAATATTACTAAATTGAGAGAATATTACTAAACTGAGAGAGTATTACTAAACTGAGAGAATATTACTAAACTGAGAGAGTATTACTAAACTGAGAGAGCTGAGAGAATATTACTAAACTGAGAGAATATTATTAAACTGAGAGAGTATTACTAAACTGAGAGAGTATTACTAAACTGAGACAGTTTTACTAAACTGAGAGAGTGTTACTAAACTGAGAGAGTATTACTAAACTGAGAGAGCTGAGAGAGTATTACAAGACTGAGAGAGTATTACTAAACTGAGAGAGTTTTAATAAACTGAGAGAATATTACTTACCCGAGAGAGTATTACTAAACTGAGAGAATATTACTAAACTGAGAGAATATTACTAAACTGAGAGAATATTACTAAACTGAGAGAATATTACTAAACTGAGAGAATATTTCTAAACTGAGAGAATATTACTAAACTGAGAGATTATTACTAAACTGAGAGAATATTACTAAACTGAGAGAATATTACTAAACTGAGAGAATATTACTAAACTGAGAGATTATTACTAAACTGAGAGAGTATTACTAAACTGAGAGAGTATAACTCAACTGAGAGAGTATCACTAAACTGAGAGACTATTACTCAACTGAGAGAGTATTACTAACCCGAGAGAGTATTACTAAACTGAGAGAATATTACTAAACTGAGAGCATATTACTAAACTGAGAGAATATTACTAAACTGAGAGAGCTGAGAGAATATTACTAAACTGAGAGAATATTACTAAACTGAGAGAGTATTACAAGACTGAGAGAGTATTACTAAACTGAGAGAGTATTACTAACCCGAGAGAGTATTACTAAACTGAGAGAGTATTACTAAACTGAGAGAATATTACTAAACTGAGAGAGTATTACTAAACTGATAGAGCTGAGATAATATTACTAAACTGAGAGAATATTACTAAACTGAGAGAGTATTACTAATCTGAGAGAGTATTACTAAACTGAGAGAGTGTTACTAAACTGAGAGAATATTACTCAACTGAGAGAGTATTACTGACCCGAGAGAGTATTGCTAAACTGCGAGAATATTACTAAACTGAGAGAGCTGAGAGAATATTACTAAACTGAGAGAATATTACTAAACTGAGAGAGTATTACTAAACTGAGAGAATATTACTAAACTGAGAGAGTATTACTAAACTGATAGATCTGAGAGAATATTACTAAACTGAGAGAATATTACTAAACTGAGAGAATATTACTAAACTGAGAGAGTATTACTCAAATGAGAGAGTATTACTAAACTGAGAGAGTATTACTAAACTGAGAGAGTATTACTAAACTGAGAGAGTGTTACTAAACTGAGAGAATATGACTCAACTGAGAGAGTATTACTAAACTGAGAGAGTATTACTAAACTGAGATAGTGTTACTAAACTGAGATAATATTACTCAACGGAGAGATTATTACTCAACTGAGAGAGTATTACTAAACTGAGAGAGTATTACTAAACTGAGAGAGTGTTACTAAACTGAGAGAGTATTACTAAACTGAGAGAGCTGAGAGAATATTACTAAACTGAGAGAATATTACTAAACTGAGAGAGTATTACTAAACTGAGAGAGTGTTACTAAACTGAGAGAATATTACTCAACTGAGAGAGTATTACAAAACGGAGAGAGTATTACTCAACTGAGAGAGTATTACTCAACTGAGAGAGTATTACTAAACTGAGAGAGTATAACTCAACTGAGAGAGTATCACTAAACTGAGAGAATATTACTCAACTGAGAGACTATTACTAACCCGAGAGAGTATTACTAAACTGAGAGAATATTACTAAACTGAGAGAATATTACTAAACTGAGAGAATATTACTAAACTAAGAGAGCTGAGAGAATATTACTAAATTGAGAGAATATTACTAAACTGAGAGAGTATTACTAAACTGAGAGAATTTTACTAAACTGAGAGAGTATTACTAAACTGAGAGAGCTGAGAGAATATTACTAAACTGAGAGAATATTACTAAACTGAGAGAGTATTACTCAACTGAGAGAGTATTACTAAACTGAGAGAGTATTACTAAACTGAGAGAGTGTTACTAAACTGAGAGATTATTACTCAACTGTGAGAGTATTACAAAACTGAGAGAGTATTACTCAACTGAGAGAGTATTACTCAACTGAGAGAGTATTACTAAACTGAGAGAGTATAACTCAACTGAGGGAGTATCACTAAACTGAGAGAATATTACTCAACTGAGAGAGTATTACTAACCCGACAGAGTATTACTAAACTGAGAGAAAATTACTAAACTGAGAGAATATTACTAAACTGAGAGAGCTGAGAGAATATGACTAACCCGAGAGAGTATTACTAAACTGAGAGAATATTACTAAACTGAGAGAATATTACTAAACTGAGAGAATATTACTAAACTGAGAGAGCTGAGAGAATATTACTAAACTGAGAGAATATTACTAAACTGAGAGAGTATTACTAAACTGATAGATCTGAGAGAATATTACTAAACTGAGAGAATATTACTAAACTGAGAGAGTATTACTAAACTGAGAGAATATTACTAAACTGAGAGAGTATTACTAACCCGAGAGAGTATTACTAAACTGAGAGAGTATTACTAAACTGAGAGAATATTACTAAACTGAGAGAGTATTACTAAACTGATAGAGCTGAGATAATATTACTAAACTGAGAGAATATTACTAAACTGAGAGAGTATTACTAATCTGAGAGAGTATTACTAAACTGAGAGAGTGTTACTAAACTGAGAGAATATGACTCAACTGAGAGAGTATTACTAAACTGAGAGAGTATTACTAAACTGAGAGAGTATTACTAAACTGAGATAGTGTTACTAAACTGAGATAATATTACTCAACGGAGAGATTATTACTCAACTGAGAGAGTATTACTAAACTGAGAGAGTATTACTAAACTGAGAGAGTATTACTAAACTGAGAGAGTGTTACTAAACTGAGAGAGTATTACTAAACTGAGAGAGCTGAGAGAATATTACTAAACTGAGAGAATATTACTAAACTGAGAGAGTATTACTAAACTGAGAGAGTGTTACTAAACTGAGAGAATATTACTCAACTGAGAGAGTATTACAAAATGGAGAGAGTATTACTCAACTGAGAGAGTATTACTCAACTGAGAGAGTATTACTAAACTGAGAGAGTATAACTCAACTGAGAGAGTATCACTAAACTGAGAGAATATTACTCAACTGAGAGACTATTACTAACCCGAGAGATTATTACTAAACTGAGAGAATATTACTAAACTGAGAGAATATTACTAAACTGAGAGAGCTGAGAGAATATTACTAAATTGAGAGAATATTACTAAACTGAGAGAGTATTACTAAACTGAGAGAATATTACTAAACTGAGAGAGTATTACTAAACTGAGAGAGCTGAGAGAATATTACCAAACTGAGAGAATATTACTAAACTGAGAGAGTATTACTCAACTGAGAGAGTATTACTAAACTGAGAGAGTATTACTAAACTGAGAGAGTGTTACTAAACTGAGAGATTATTACTCAACTGTGAGAGTATTACAAAACTGAGAGAGTATTACTCAACTGAGAGAGTATTACTCAACTGAGAGAGTATTACTAAACTGAGAGAGTATAACTCAACTGAGGGAGTATCACTAAACTGAGAGAATATTACTCAACTGAGAGAGTATTACTAACCCGACAGAGTATTACTAAACTGAGAGAAAATTACTAAACTGAGAGAATATTACTAAACTGAGAGAATATTACTAAACTGAGAGAGCTGAGAGAATATGACTAACCCGAGAGAGTATTACTAAACTGAGAGAATATTACTAAACTGAGAGAATATTACTAAACTGAGAGAATATTACTAAACTGAGAGAGCTGAGAGAATATGACTAAACTGAGAGAATATTACTAAACTGAGAGAGTATTACTAAACTGAGAGAATATTACTAAACTGAGAGAGTATTACTAAACTGAGAGAATATTACTAAACTGAGAGAATATTACTAAACTGAGAGAGTATTACTAAACTGAGAGAATATTACTAAACTGAGAGAGTATTACTAACCCGAGAGAGTATTACTAAACTGAGAGAGTATTACTAAACTGAGAGAATATTACTAAACTGAGAGAGTATTACTAAACTGATAGAGCTGAGATAATATTACTAAACTGAGAGAATATTACTAAACTGAGAGAGTATTACTAATCTGAGAGAGTATTACTAAACTGAGAGAGTGTTACTAAACTGAGAGAATATTACTCAACTGAGAGAGTATTACTAACCCGAGAGAGTATTGCTAAACTGAGAGAATATTACTAAACTGAGAGAGCTGAGAGAATACTACTAAACTGAGAGAATATTACTAAACTGAGAGAGTATTACTAAACTGAGAGAATATTACTAAACTGAGAGAGTATTACTAAACTGATAGATCTGAGAGAATATTACTAAACTGAGAGAATATTACTAAACTGAGAGAATATTACTAAACTGAGAGAATATTACTAAACTGAGAGAGTATTACTAAACTGAGAGAGCTGAGAGAATATTACTAAACTGAGAGAGCTGAGAGAATATTACTAAACTGAGAGAATATTACTAAACTGAGAGAACATTACTAAACTGAGAGAGTATTACTAAACTGAGAGAGTATTACTAAACTGAGAGAGTGTTACTAAACTGAGAGAGTATTACTAAACTGAGAGAGCTGAGAGAATATTACTAAACTGAGAGAGCTGAGAGAATATTACTAAACTGAGAGAATATTAATAAACTGAGAGAACATTACTAAACTGAGAGAGTATTACTAAACTGAGAGAATATTACTAAACTGAGAGAGTATTACTAAACTGAGAGAGCTGAGAGAATATTACTAAACTGAGAGAATATTACTCAACTGAGAGAGTATTACTAACCCGACAGAGTATTACTAAACTGAGAGAAAATTACTAAACTGAGAGAATATTACTAAACTGAGAGAGCTGAGAGAATATGACTAACCCGAGAGAGTATTACTAAACTGAGAGAATATTACTAAACTGAGAGAATATTACTAAACTGAGAGAATATTACTAAACTGAGAGAGCTGAGAGAATATTACTAAACTGAGAGAATATTACTAAACTGAGAGAGTATTACTAAACTGATAGATCTGAGAGAATATTACTAAACTGAGAGAATATTACTAAACTGAGAGAGTATTACTAAACTGAGAGAATATTACTAAACTGAGAGAGTATTACTAACCCGAGAGAGTATTACTAAACTGAGAGAGTATTACTAAACTGAGAGAATATTACTAAACTGAGAGAGTATTACTAAACTGATAGAGCTGAGATAATATTACTAAACTGAGAGAATATTACTAAACTGAGAGAGTATTACTAATCTGAGAGAGTATTACTAAACTGAGAGAGTGTTACTAAACTGAGAGAATATGACTCAACGGAGAGAGTATTACTAAACTGAGAGAGTATTACTAAACTGAGAGAGTATTACTAAACTGAGATAGTGTTACTAAACTGAGATAATATTACTCAACGGAGAGATTATTACTCAACTGAGAGAGTATTACTAAACTGAGAGAGTATTACTAAACTGAGAGAGTATTACTAAACTGAGAGAGTGTTACTAAACTGAGAGAGTATTACTAAACTGAGAGAGCTGAGAGAATATTACTAAACTGAGAGAATATTACTAAACTGAGAGAGTATTACTAAACTGAGAGAGTGTTACTAAACTGAGAGAATATTACTCAACTGAGAGAGTATTACAAAATGGAGAGAGTATTACTCAACTGAGATAGTATTACTCAACTGAGAGAGTATTACTAAACTGAGAGAGTATAACTCAACTGAGAGAGTATCACTAAACTGAGAGAATATTACTCAACTGAGAGACTATTACTAACCCGAGAGATTATTACTAAACTGAGAGAATATTACTAAACTGAGAGAATATTACTAAACTGAGAGAGCTGAGAGAATATTACTAAATTGAGAGAATATTACTAAACTGAGAGAGTATTACTAAACTGAGAGAATATTACTAAACTGAGAGAGTATTACTAAACTGAGAGAGCTGAGAGAATATTACTAAACTGAGAGAATATTACTAAACTGAGAGAGTATTACTCAACTGAGAGAGTATTACTAAACTGAGAGAGTATTACTAAACTGAGAGAGTGTTACTAAACTGAGAGATTATTACTCAACTGTGAGAGTATTACAAAACTGAGAGAGTATTACTCAACTGAGAGAGTATTACTCAACTGAGAGAGTATTACTAAACTGAGAGAGTATAACTCAACTGAGGGAGTATCACTAAACTGAGAGAATATTACTCAACTGAGAGAGTATTACTAACCCGACAGAGTATTACTAAACTGAGAGAAAATTACTAAACTGAGAGAATATTACTAAACTGAGAGAATATTACTAAACTGAGAGAGCTGAGAGAATATGACTAACCCGAGAGAGTATTACTAAACTGAGAGAATATTACTAAACTGAGAGAATATTACTAAACTGAGAGAATATTACTAAACTGAGAGAGCTGAGAGAATATGACTAAACTGAGAGAATATTACTAAACTGAGAGAGTATTACTAAACTGAGAGAATATTACTAAACTGAGAGAGTATTACTAAACTGATAGATCTGAGAGAATATTACTAAACTGAGAGAATATTACTAAACTGAGAGAGTATTACTAAACTGAGAGAATATTACTAAACTGAGAGAGTATTACTAACCCGAGAGAGTATTACTAAACTGAGAGAGTATTACTAAACTGAGAGAATATTACTAAACTGAGAGAGTATTACTAAACTGATAGAGCTGAGATAATATTACTAAACTGAGAGAATAATACTAAACTGAGAGAGTATTACTAATCTGAGAGAGTATTACTAAACTGAGAGAGTGTTACTAAACTGAGAGAATATTACTCAACTGAGAGAGTATTACTAACCCGAGAGAGTATTGCTAAACTGAGAGAATATTACTAAACTGAGAGAGCTGAGAGAATACTACTAAACTGAGAGAATATTACTAAACTGAGAGAGTATTACTAAACTGAGAGAATATTACTAAACTGAGAGAGTATTACTAAACTGATAGATCTGAGAGAATATTACTAAACTGAGAGAATATTACTAAACTGAGAGAATATTACTAAACTGAGAGAATATTACTAAACTGAGAGAGTATTACTAAACTGAGAGAGCTGAGAGAATATTACTAAACTGAGAGAGCTGAGAGAATATTACTAAACTGAGAGAATATTACTAAACTGAGAGAATATTACTAAACTGAGAGAACATTACTAAACTGAGAGAGTATTCCTAAACTGAGAGAGTATTACTAAACTGAGAGAGTGTTACTAAACTGAGAGAGTATTACTAAACTGAGAGAGCTGAGAGAATATTACTAAACTGAGAGAGCTGAGAGAATATTACTAAACTGAGAGAATATTAATAAACTGAGAGAACATTACTAAACTGAGAGAGTATTACTAAACTGAGAGAATATTACTAAACTGAGAGAGTATTACTAAACTGATAGAGCTGAGAGAATATCACTAAACTGAGAGAATATTACTCAACTGAGAGAGTATTACTAACCCGACAGAGTATTACTAAACTGAGAGAAAATTACTAAACTGAGAGAATATTACTAAACTGAGAGAGCTGAGAGAATATGACTAACCCGAGAGAGTATTACTAAACTGAGAGAATATTACTAAACTGAGAGAATATTACTAAACTGAGAGAATATTACTAAACTGAGAGAGCTGAGAGAATATTACTAAACTGAGAGAATATTACTAAACTGAGAGAGTATTACTAAACTGATAGATCTGAGAGAATATTACTAAACTGAGAGAATATTACTAAACTGAGAGAGTATTACTAAACTGAGAGAATATTACTAAACTGAGAGAGTATTACTAACCCGAGAGAGTATTACTAAACTGAGAGAGTATTACTAAACTGAGAGAATATTACTAAACTGAGAGAGTATTACTAAACTGATAGAGCTGAGATAATATTACTAAACTGAGAGAATATTACTAAACTGAGAGAGTATTACTAATCTGAGAGAGTATTACTAAACTGAGAGAGTGTTACTAAACTGAGAGAATATGACTCAACTGAGAGAGTATTACTAAACTGAGAGAGTATTACTAAACTGAGAGAGTATTACTAAACTGAGATAGTGTTACTAAACTGAGATAATATTACTCAACGGAGAGATTATTACTCAACTGAGAGAGTATTACTAAACTGAGAGAGTATTACTAAACTGAGAGAGTATTACTAAACTGAGAGAGTGTTACTAAACTGAGAGAGTATTACTAAACTGAGAGAGCTGAGAGAATATTACTAAACTGAGAGAATATTACTAAACTGAGAGAGTATTACTAAACTGAGAGAGTGTTACTAAACTGAGAGAATATTACTCAACTGAGAGAGTATTACAAAATGGAGAGAGTATTACTCAACTGAGAGAGTATTACTCAACTGAGAGAGTATTACTAAACTGAGAGAGTATAACTCAACTGAGAGAGTATCACTAAACTGAGAGAATATTACTCAACTGAGAGACTATTACTAACCCGAGAGATTATTACTAAACTGAGAGAATATTACTAAACTGAGAGAATATTACTAAACTGAGAGAGCTGAGAGAATATTACTAAATTGAGAGAATATTACTAAACTGAGAGAGTATTACTAAACTGAGAGAATATTACTAAACTGAGAGAGTATTACTAAACTGAGAGAGCTGAGAGAATATTACTAAACTGAGAGAATATTACTAAACTGAGAGAGTATTACTCAACTGAGAGAGTATTACTAAACTGAGAGAGTATTACTAAACTGAGAGAGTGTTACTAAACTGAGAGATTATTACTCAACTGTGAGAGTATTACAAAACTGAGAGAGTATTACTCAACTGAGAGAGTATTACTCAACTGAGAGAGTATTACTAAACTGAGAGAGTATAACTCAACTGAGGGAGTATCACTAAACTGAGAGAATATTACTCAACTGAGAGAGTATTACTAAACTGAGAGAGTATTACTAAACTGAGAGAGTATTACTAAACTGAGAGAGTGTTACTAAACTGAGAGAGTATTACTAAACTGAGAGAGCTGAGAGAATATTACTAAACTGAGAGAATATTACTAAACTGAGAGAGTATTACTAAACTGAGAGAGTGTTACTAAACTGAGAGAATATTACTCAACTGAGAGAGTATTACAAAATGGAGAGAGTATTACTCAACTGAGATAGTATTACTCAACTGAGAGAGTATTACTAAACTGAGAGAGTATAACTCAACTGAGAGAGTATCACTAAACTGAGAGAATATTACTCAACTGAGAGACTATTACTAACCCGAGAGATTATTACTAAACTGAGAGAATATTACTAAACTGAGAGAATATTACTAAACTGAGAGAGCTGAGAGAATATTACTAAATTGAGAGAATATTACTAAACTGAGAGAGTATTACTAAACTGAGAGAATATTACTAAACTGAGAGAGTATTACTAAACTGAGAGAGCTGAGAGAATATTACTAAACTGAGAGAATATTACTAAACTGAGAGAGTATTACTCAACTGAGAGAGTATTACTAAACTGAGAGAGTATTACTAAACTGAGAGAGTGTTACTAAACTGAGAGATTATTACTCAACTGTGAGAGTATTACAAAACTGAGAGAGTATTACTCAACTGAGAGAGTATTACTCAACTGAGAGAGTATTACTAAACTGAGAGAGTATAACTCAACTGAGGGAGTATCACTAAACTGAGAGAATATTACTCAACTGAGAGAGTATTACTAACCCGACAGAGTATTACTAAACTGAGAGAAAATTACTAAACTGAGAGAATATTACTAAACTGAGAGAATATTACTAAACTGAGAGAGCTGAGAGAATATGACTAACCCGAGAGAGTATTACTAAACTGAGAGAATATTACTAAACTGAGAGAATATTACTAAACTGAGAGAATATTACTAAACTGAGAGAGCTGAGAGAATATGACTAAACTGAGAGAATATTACTAAACTGAGAGAGTATTACTAAACTGAGAGAATATTACTAAACTGAGAGAGTATTACTAAACTGATAGATCTGAGAGAATATTACTAAACTGAGAGAATATTACTAAACTGAGAGAGTATTACTAAACTGAGAGAATATTACTAAACTGAGAGAGTATTACTAACCCGAGAGAGTATTACTAAACTGAGAGAGTATTACTAAACTGAGAGAATATTACTAAACTGAGAGAGTATTACTAAACTGATAGAGCTGAGATAATATTACTAAACTGAGAGAATAATACTAAACTGAGAGAGTATTACTAATCTGAGAGAGTATTACTAAACTGAGAGAGTGTTACTAAACTGAGAGAATATTACTCAACTGAGAGAGTATTACTAACCCGAGAGAGTATTGCTAAACTGAGAGAATATTACTAAACTGAGAGAGCTGAGAGAATACTACTAAACTGAGAGAATATTACTAAACTGAGAGAGTATTACTAAACTGAGAGAATATTACTAAACTGAGAGAGTATTACTAAACTGATAGGTCTGAGAGAATATTACTAAACTGAGAGAATATTACTAAACTGAGAGAATATTACTAAACTGAGAGAATATTACTAAACTGAGAGAGTATTACTAAACTGAGAGAGCTGAGAGAATATTACTAAACTGAGAGAGCTGAGAGAATATTACTAAACTGAGAGAATATTACTAAACTGAGAGAATATTACTAAACTGAGAGAACATTACTAAACTGAGAGAGTATTCCTAAACTGAGAGAGTATTACTAAACTGAGAGAGTGTTACTAAACTGAGAGAGTATTACTAAACTGAGAGAGCTGAGAGAATATTACTAAACTGAGAGAGCTGAGAGAATATTACTAAACTGAGAGAATATTAATAAACTGAGAGAACATTACTAAACTGAGAGAGTATTACTAAACTGAGAGAATATTACTAAACTGAGAGAGTATTATTACTAAACTGAGAGAGTATTACTAAACTGAGAGAATATTACTCAACTGAGAGAGTATTACTAACCCGACAGAGTATTACTAAACTGAGAGAAAATTACTAAACTGAGAGAATATTACTAAACTGAGAGAGCTGAGAGAATATGACTAACCCGAGAGAGTATTACTAAACTGAGAGAATATTACTAAACTGAGAGAATATTACTAAACTGAGAGAATATTACTAAACTGAGAGAGCTGAGAGAATATTACTAAACTGAGAGAATATTACTAAACTGAGAGAGTATTACTAAACTGATAGATCTGAGAGAATATTACTAAACTGAGAGAATATTACTAAACTGAGAGAGTATTACTAAACTGAGAGAATATTACTAAACTGAGAGAGTATTACTAACCCGAGAGAGTATTACTAAACTGAGAGAGTATTACTAAACTGAGAGAATATTACTAAACTGAGAGAGTATTACTAAACTGATAGAGCTGAGATAATATTACTAAACTGAGAGAATATTACTAAACTGAGAGAGTATTACTAATCTGAGAGAGTATTACTAAACTGAGAGAGTGTTACTAAACTGAGAGAATATGACTCAACTGAGAGAGTATTACTAAACTGAGAGAGTATTACTAAACTGAGAGAGTATTACTAAACTGAGATAGTGTTACTAAACTGAGATAATATTACTCAACGGAGAGATTATTACTCAACTGAGAGAGTATTACTAAACTGAGAGAGTATTACTAAACTGAGAGAGTATTACTAAACTGAGAGAGTGTTACTAAACTGAGAGAGTATTACTAAACTGAGAGAGCTGAGAGAATATTACTAAACTGAGAGAATATTACTAAACTGAGAGAGTATTACTAAACTGAGAGAGTGTTACTAAACTGAGAGAATATTACTCAACTGAGAGAGTATTACAAAATGGAGAGAGTATTACTCAACTGAGAGAGTATTACTCAACTGAGAGAGTATTACTAAACTGAGAGAGTATAACTCAACTGAGAGAGTATCACTAAACTGAGAGAATATTACTCAACTGAGAGACTATTACTAACCCGAGAGATTATTACTAAACTGAGAGAATATTACTAAACTGAGAGAATATTACTAAACTGAGAGAGCTGAGAGAATATTACTAAATTGAGAGAATATTA
Organism: Salvelinus alpinus; assembly: GCF_045679555.1. Classification (NCBI taxonomy): domain Eukaryota; kingdom Metazoa; phylum Chordata; class Actinopteri; order Salmoniformes; family Salmonidae; genus Salvelinus; species Salvelinus alpinus. The sequence continues at coordinate 139,459 of NC_092094.1, forward strand.
CTAAACTGAGAGAGTATTACTAAACTGAGAGAATATTACTAAACTGAGAGAGTATTACTAAACTGAGAGAGCTGAGAGAATATTACTAAACTGAGAGAATATTACTAAACTGAGAGAGTATTACTCAACTGAGAGAGTATTACTAAACTGAGAGAGTATTACTAAACTGAGAGAGTGTTACTAAACTGAGAGATTATTACTCAACTGTGAGAGTATTACAAAACTGAGAGAGTATTACTCAACTGAGAGAGTATTACTCAACTGAGAGAGTATTACTAAACTGAGAGAGTATAACTCAACTGAGGGAGTATCACTAAACTGAGAGAATATTACTCAACTGAGAGAGTATTACTAACCCGACAGAGTATTACTAAACTGAGAGAAAATTACTAAACTGAGAGAATATTACTAAACTGAGAGAATATTACTAAACTGAGAGAGCTGAGAGAATATGACTAGCCCGAGAGAGTATTACTAAACTGAGAGAATATTACTAAACTGAGAGAATATTACTAAACTGAGAGAATATTACTAAACTGAGAGAATATGACTAAACTGAGAGAATATTACTAAACTGAGAGAGTATTACTAAACTGAGAGAATATTACTAAACTGAGAGAGTATTACTAAACTGATAGATCTGAGAGAATATTACTAAACTGAGAGAATATTACTAAACTGAGAGAGTATTACTAAACTGAGAGAATATTACTAAACTGAGAGAGTATTACTAACCCGAGAGAGTATTACTAAACTGAGAGAGTATTACTAAACTGAGAGAATATTACTAAACTGAGAGAGTATTACTAAACTGATAGAGCTGAGATAATATTACTAAACTGAGAGAATATTACTAAACTGAGAGAGTATTACTAATCTGAGAGAGTATTACTAAACTGAGAGAGTGTTACTAAACTGAGAGAATATTACTCAACTGAGAGAGTATTACTAACCCGAGAGAGTATTGCTAAACTGAGAGAATATTACTAAACTGAGAGAGCTGAGAGAATACTACTAAACTGAGAGAATATTACTAAACTGAGAGAGTATTACTAAACTGAGAGAATATTACTAAAATGAGAGAGTATTACTAAACTGATAGATCTGAGAGAATATTACTAAACTGAGAGAATATTACTAAACTGAGAGAATATTACTAAACTGAGAGAATATTACTAAACTGAGAGAGTATTACTAAACTGAGAGAGCTGAGAGAATATTACTAAACTGAGAGAGCTGAGAGAATATTACTAAACTGAGAGAATATTACTAAACTGAGAGAACATTACTAAACTGAGAGAGTATTACTAAACTGAGAGAGTATTACTAAACTGAGAGAGTATTACTAAACTGAGAGAGCTGAGAGAATATTACTAAACTGAGAGAGCTGAGAGAATATTACTAAACTGAGAGAATATTAATAAACTGAGAGAACATTACTAAACTGAGAGAGTATTACTAAACTGAGAGAATAGTACTAAACTGAGAGAGTATTACTAAACTGATAGAGCTGAGAGAGTATTACTAAACTGAGAGAGTATTACTAAACTGAGAGAGTATTACTAAACTGAGAGAGTATTACTAAACTGAGAGAGCTGAGAGAGTATTACTAAACTGAGAGAATATTACTAAACTGAGAGAGTATTACTAACCCGACAGAGTATTACTAAACTGAGAGAAAATTACTAAACTGAGAGAATATTACTAAACTGAGAGAGCTGAGAGAATATGACTAACCCGAGAGAGTATTACTAAACTGAGAGAATATTACTAAACTGAGAGAATATTACTAAACTGAGAGAATATTACTAAACTGAGAGAGCTGAGAGAATATTACTAAACTGAGAGAATATTACTAAACTGAGAGAGTATTACTAAACTGATAGATCTGAGAGAATATTACTAAACTGAGAGAATATTACTAAACTGAGAGAGTATTACTAAACTGAGAGAATATTACTAAACTGAGAGAGTATTACTAACCCGAGAGAGTATTACTAAACTGAGAGAGTATTACTAAACTGAGAGAATATTACTAAACTGAGAGAGTATTACTAAACTGATAGAGCTGAGATAATATTACTAAACTGAGAGAATATTACTAAACTGAGAGAGTATTACTAATCTGAGAGAGTATTACTAAACTGAGAGAGTGTTACTAAACTGAGAGAATATGACTCAACTGAGAGACTCAACTGAGAGAGTATTACTAAACTGAGAGAGTATTACTAAACTGAGATAGTGTTACTAAACTGAGATAATATTACTCAACGGAGAGATTATTACTCAACTGAGAGAGTATTACTAAACTGAGAGAGTATTACTAAACTGAGAGAGTATTACTAAACTGAGAGAGTATTACTAAACTGAGAGAGTATTACTAAACTGAGAGAGCTGAGAGAATATTACTAAACTGAGAGAATATTACTAAACTGAGAGAATATTACTAAACTGAGAGAGCTGAGAGAATATGACTAGCCCGAGAGAGTATTACTAAACTGAGAGAATATTACTAAACTGAGAGAATATTACTAAACTGAGAGAATATTACTAAACTGAGAGAGCTGAGAGAATATGACTAAACTGAGAGAATATTACTAAACTGAGAGAGTATTACTAAACTGAGAGAGTATTACTAAACTGAGAGAGTATTACTAAACTGAGAGAGTATTACTAAACTGAGAGAGTATTACTAAACTGAGAGAATATTACTAAACTGAGAGAGTATTACTAAACTGATAGAGCTGAGATAATATTACTAAACTGAGAGAATATTACTAAACTGAGAGAGTATTACTAATCTGAGAGAGTATTACTAAACTGAGAGAGTGTTACTAAACTGAGAGAATATTACTCAACTGAGAGAGTATTACTAAACTGAGAGAATATTACTAAACTGAGAGAATATTACTAAACTGAGAGAGCTGAGAGAATACTACTAAACTGAGAGAATATTACTAAACTGAGAGAGTATTACTAAACTGAGAGAATATTACTAAACTGAGAGAGTATTACTAAACTGATAGATCTGAGAGAATATTACTAAACTGAGAGAATATTACTAAACTGAGAGAATATTACTAAACTGAGAGAATATTACTAAACTGAGAGAGTATTACTAAACTGAGAGAGCTGAGAGAATATTACTAAACTGAGAGAGCTGAGAGAATATTACTAAACTGAGAGAATATTACTAAACTGAGAGAACATTACTAAACTGAGAGAGTATTACTAAACTGAGAGAGTATTACTAAACTGAGAGAGTATTACTAAACTGAGAGAGCTGAGAGAATATTACTAAACTGAGAGAGCTGAGAGAATATTACTAAACTGAGAGAATATTAATAAACTGAGAGAACATTACTAAACTGAGAGAGTATTACTAAACTGAGAGAATAGTACTAAACTGAGAGAATATTACTAAACTGAGAGAGTATTACTAAACTGAGAACTGAGAGAGTATTACTAAACTGAGAGAGTATTACTAAACTGAGAGAGTATTACTAAACTGATAGAGCTGAGAGAATATCACTAAACTGAGAGAATATTACTCAACTGAGAGAGTATTACTAACCCGACAGAGTATTACTAAACTGAGAGAAAATTACTAAACTGAGAGAATATTACTAAACTGAGAGAGCTGAGAGAATATGACTAACCCGAGAGAGTATTACTAAACTGAGAGAATATTACTAAACTGAGAGAATATTACTAAACTGAGAGAATATTACTAAACTGAGAGAGCTGAGAGAATATTACTAAACTGAGAGAATATTACTAAACTGAGAGAGTATTACTAAACTGATAGATCTGAGAGAATATTACTAAACTGAGAGAATATTACTAAACTGAGAGAGTATTACTAAACTGAGAGAATATTACTAAACTGAGAGAGTATTACTAACCCGAGAGAGTATTACTAAACTGAGAGAGTATTACTAAACTGAGAGAATATTACTAAACTGAGAGAGTATTACTAAACTGATAGAGCTGAGATAATATTACTAAACTGAGAGAATATTACTAAACTGAGAGAGTATTACTAATCTGAGAGAGTATTACTAAACTGAGAGAGTGTTACTAAACTGAGAGAATATGACTCAACTGAGAGAGTATTACTAAACTGAGAGAGTATTACTAAACTGAGAGAGTATTACTAAACTGAGATAGTGTTACTAAACTGAGATAATATTACTCAACGGAGAGATTATTACTCAACTGAGAGAGTATTACTAAACTGAGAGAGTATTACTAAACTGAGAGAGTATTACTAAACTGAGAGAGTGTTACTAAACTGAGAGAGTATTACTAAACTGAGAGAGCTGAGAGAATATTACTAAACTGAGAGAATATTACTAAACTGAGAGAGTATTACTAAACTGAGAGAGTGTTACTAAACTGAGAGAATATTACTCAACTGAGAGAGTATTACAAAATGGAGAGAGTATTACTCAACTGAGAGAGTATTACTCAACTGAGAGAGTATTACTAAACTGAGAGAGTATAACTCAACTGAGAGAGTATCACTAAACTGAGAGAATATTACTCAACTGAGAGACTATTACTAACCCGAGAGATTATTACTAAACTGAGAGAATATTACTAAACTGAGAGAATATTACTAAACTGAGAGAGCTGAGAGAATATTACTAAATTGAGAGAATATTACTAAACTGAGAGAGTATTACTAAACTGAGAGAATATTACTAAACTGAGAGAGTATTACTAAACTGAGAGAGCTGAGAGAATATTACTAAACTGAGAGAATATTACTAAACTGAGAGAGTATTACTCAACTGAGAGAGTATTACTAAACTGAGAGAGTATTACTAAACTGAGAGAGTGTTACTAAACTGAGAGATTATTACTCAACTGTGAGAGTATTACAAAACTGAGAGAGTATTACTCAACTGAGAGAGTATTACTCAACTGAGAGAGTATTACTAAACTGAGAGAGTATAACTCAACTGAGGGAGTATCACTAAACTGAGAGAATATTACTCAACTGAGAGAGTATTACTAAACTGAGAGAGTATTACTAAACTGAGAGAGTATTACTAAACTGAGAGAGTGTTACTAAACTGAGAGAGTATTACTAAACTGAGAGAGCTGAGAGAATATTACTAAACTGAGAGAATATTACTAAACTGAGAGAGTATTACTAAACTGAGAGAGTGTTACTAAACTGAGAGAATATTACTCAACTGAGAGAGTATTACAAAATGGAGAGAGTATTACTCAACTGAGATAGTATTACTCAACTGAGAGAGTATTACTAAACTGAGAGAGTATAACTCAACTGAGAGAGTATCACTAAACTGAGAGAATATTACTCAACTGAGAGACTATTACTAACCCGAGAGATTATTACTAAACTGAGAGAATATTACTAAACTGAGAGAATATTACTAAACTGAGAGAGCTGAGAGAATATTACTAAATTGAGAGAATATTACTAAACTGAGAGAGTATTACTAAACTGAGAGAATATTACTAAACTGAGAGAGTATTACTAAACTGAGAGAGCTGAGAGAATATTACTAAACTGAGAGAATATTACTAAACTGAGAGAGTATTACTCAACTGAGAGAGTATTACTAAACTGAGAGAGTATTACTAAACTGAGAGAGTGTTACTAAACTGAGAGATTATTACTCAACTGTGAGAGTATTACAAAACTGAGAGAGTATTACTCAACTGAGAGAGTATTACTCAACTGAGAGAGTATTACTAAACTGAGAGAGTATAACTCAACTGAGGGAGTATCACTAAACTGAGAGAATATTACTCAACTGAGAGAGTATTACTAACCCGACAGAGTATTACTAAACTGAGAGAAAATTACTAAACTGAGAGAATATTACTAAACTGAGAGAATATTACTAAACTGAGAGAGCTGAGAGAATATGACTAACCCGAGAGAGTATTACTAAACTGAGAGAATATTACTAAACTGAGAGAATATTACTAAACTGAGAGAATATTACTAAACTGAGAGAGCTGAGAGAATATGACTAAACTGAGAGAATATTACTAAACTGAGAGAGTATTACTAAACTGAGAGAATATTACTAAACTGAGAGAGTATTACTAAACTGATAGATCTGAGAGAATATTACTAAACTGAGAGAATATTACTAAACTGAGAGAGTATTACTAAACTGAGAGAATATTACTAAACTGAGAGAGTATTACTAACCCGAGAGAGTATTACTAAACTGAGAGAGTATTACTAAACTGAGAGAATATTACTAAACTGAGAGAGTATTACTAAACTGATAGAGCTGAGATAATATTACTAAACTGAGAGAATAATACTAAACTGAGAGAGTATTACTAATCTGAGAGAGTATTACTAAACTGAGAGAGTGTTACTAAACTGAGAGAATATTACTCAACTGAGAGAGTATTACTAACCCGAGAGAGTATTGCTAAACTGAGAGAATATTACTAAACTGAGAGAGCTGAGAGAATACTACTAAACTGAGAGAATATTACTAAACTGAGAGAGTATTACTAAACTGAGAGAATATTACTAAACTGAGAGAGTATTACTAAACTGATAGATCTGAGAGAATATTACTAAACTGAGAGAATATTACTAAACTGAGAGAATATTACTAAACTGAGAGAATATTACTAAACTGAGAGAGTATTACTAAACTGAGAGAGCTGAGAGAATATTACTAAACTGAGAGAGCTGAGAGAATATTACTAAACTGAGAGAATATTACTAAACTGAGAGAATATTACTAAACTGAGAGAACATTACTAAACTGAGAGAGTATTCCTAAACTGAGAGAGTATTACTAAACTGAGAGAGTATTACTAAACTGAGAGAGTATTACTAAACTGAGAGAGCTGAGAGAATATTACTAAACTGAGAGAGCTGAGAGAATATTACTAAACTGAGAGAATATTAATAAACTGAGAGAACATTACTAAACTGAGAGAGTATTACTAAACTGAGAGAATATTACTAAACTGAGAGAGTATTACTAAACTGATAGAGCTGAGAGAATATCACTAAACTGAGAGAATATTACTCAACTGAGAGAGTATTACTAACCCGACAGAGTATTACTAAACTGAGAGAAAATTACTAAACTGAGAGAATATTACTAAACTGAGAGAGCTGAGAGAATATGACTAACCCGAGAGAGTATTACTAAACTGAGAGAATATTACTAAACTGAGAGAATATTACTAAACTGAGAGAATATTACTAAACTGAGAGAGCTGAGAGAATATTACTAAACTGAGAGAATATTACTAAACTGAGAGAGTATTACTAAACTGATAGATCTGAGAGAATATTACTAAACTGAGAGAATATTACTAAACTGAGAGAGTATTACTAAACTGAGAGAATATTACTAAACTGAGAGAGTATTACTAACCCGAGAGAGTATTACTAAACTGAGAGAGTATTACTAAACTGAGAGAATATTACTAAACTGAGAGAGTATTACTAAACTGATAGAGCTGAGATAATATTACTAAACTGAGAGAATATTACTAAACTGAGAGAGTATTACTAATCTGAGAGAGTATTACTAAACTGAGAGAGTGTTACTAAACTGAGAGAATATGACTCAACTGAGAGAGTATTACTAAACTGAGAGAGTATTACTAAACTGAGAGAGTATTACTAAACTGAGATAGTGTTACTAAACTGAGATAATATTACTCAACGGAGAGATTATTACTCAACTGAGAGAGTATTACTAAACTGAGAGAGTATTACTAAACTGAGAGAGTATTACTAAACTGAGAGAGTGTTACTAAACTGAGAGAGTATTACTAAACTGAGAGAGCTGAGAGAATATTACTAAACTGAGAGAATATTACTAAACTGAGAGAGTATTACTAAACTGAGAGAGTGTTACTAAACTGAGAGAATATTACTCAACTGAGAGAGTATTACAAAATGGAGAGAGTATTACTCAACTGAGAGAGTATTACTCAACTGAGAGAGTATTACTAAACTGAGAGAGTATAACTCAACTGAGAGAGTATCACTAAACTGAGAGAATATTACTCAACTGAGAGACTATTACTAACCCGAGAGATTATTACTAAACTGAGAGAATATTACTAAACTGAGAGAATATTACTAAACTGAGAGAGCTGAGAGAATATTACTAAATTGAGAGAATATTACTAAACTGAGAGAGTATTACTAAACTGAGAGAATATTACTAAACTGAGAGAGTATTACTAAACTGAGAGAGCTGAGAGAATATTACTAAACTGAGAGAATATTACTAAACTGAGAGAGTATTACTCAACTGAGAGAGTATTACTAAACTGAGAGAGTATTACTAAACTGAGAGAGTGTTACTAAACTGAGAGATTATTACTCAACTGTGAGAGTATTACAAAACTGAGAGAGTATTACTCAACTGAGAGAGTATTACTCAACTGAGAGAGTATTACTAAACTGAGAGAGTATAACTCAACTGAGGGAGTATCACTAAACTGAGAGAATATTACTCAACTGAGAGAGTATTACTAACCCGACAGAGTATTACTAAACTGAGAGAAAATTACTAAACTGAGAGAATATTACTAAACTGAGAGAATATTACTAAACTGAGAGAGCTGAGAGAATATGACTAGCCCGAGAGAGTATTACTAAACTGAGAGAATATTACTAAACTGAGAGAATATTACTAAACTGAGAGAATATTACTAAACTGAGAGAGCTGAGAGAATATGACTAAACTGAGAGAATATTACTAAACTGAGAGAGTATTACTAAACTGAGAGAATATTACTAAACTGAGAGAGTATTACTAAACTGATAGATCTGAGAGAATATTACTAAACTGAGAGAATATTACTAAACTGAGAGAGTATTACTAAACTGAGAGAATATTACTAAACTGAGAGAGTATTACTAACCCGAGAGAGTATTACTAAACTGAGAGAGTATTACTAAACTGAGAGAATATTACTAAACTGAGAGAGTATTACTAAACTGATAGAGCTGAGATAATATTACTAAACTGAGAGAATATTACTAAACTGAGAGAGTATTACTAATCTGAGAGAGTATTACTAAACTGAGAGAGTGTTACTAAACTGAGAGAATATTACTCAACTGAGAGAGTATTACTAACCCGAGAGAGTATTGCTAAACTGAGAGAATATTACTAAACTGAGAGAGCTGAGAGAATACTACTAAACTGAGAGAATATTACTAAACTGAGAGAGTATTACTAAACTGAGAGAATATTACTAAACTGAGAGAGTATTACTAAACTGATAGATCTGAGAGAATATTACTAAACTGAGAGAATATTACTAAACTGAGAGAATATTACTAAACTGAGAGAATATTACTAAACTGAGAGAGTATTACTAAACTGAGAGAGCTGAGAGAATATTACTAAACTGAGAGAGCTGAGAGAATATTACTAAACTGAGAGAATATTACTAAACTGAGAGAACATTACTAAACTGAGAGAGAGAGTATTACTAAACTGAGAGAGTATTACTAAACTGAGAGAGTATTACTAAACTGAGAGAGCTGAGAGAATATTACTAAACTGAGAGAGCTGAGAGAATATTACTAAACTGAGAGAATATTAATAAACTGAGAGAACATTACTAAACTGAGAGAGTATTACTAAACTGAGAGAATAGTACTAAACTGAGAGAGTATTACTAAACTGATAGAGCTGAGAGAGTATTACTCAACTGAGAGAGTATTACTCAACTGAGAGAGTATTACTAAACTGAGAGAGTATAACTCAACTGAGAGAGTATCACTAAACTGAGAGAATATTACTCAACTGAGAGACTATTACTAACCCGAGAGATTATTACTAAACTGAGAGAATATTACTAAACTGAGAGAATATTACTAAACTGAGAGAGCTGAGAGAATATTACTAAATTGAGAGAATATTACTAAACTGAGAGAGTATTACTAAACTGAGAGAATATTACTAAACTGAGAGAGTATTACTAAACTGAGAGAGCTGAGAGAATATTACATAACTGAGAGAATATTACTAAACTGAGAGAGTATTACTCAACTGAGAGAGTATTACTAAACTGAGAGAGTATTACTAAACTGAGAGAGTGTTACTAAACTGAGAGATTATTACTCAACTGTGAGAGTATTACAAAACTGAGAGAGTATTACTCAACTGAGAGAGTATTACTCAACTGAGAGAGTATTACTAAACTGAGAGAGTATAACTCAACTGAGGGAGTATCACTAAACTGAGAGAATATTACTCAACTGAGAGAGTATTACTAACCCGACAGAGTATTACTAAACTGAGAGAAAATTACTAAACTGAGAGAATATTACTAAACTGAGAGAGTATTACTAAACTGAGAGAGCTGAGAGAATATGACTAACCCGAGAGAGTATTACTAAACTGAGAGAATATTACTAAACTGAGAGAATATTACTAAACTGAGAGAATATTACTAAACTGAGAGAGCTGAGAGAATATGACTAAACTGAGAGAATATTACTAAACTGAGAGAGTATTACTAAACTGAGAGAATATTACTAAACTGAGAGAGTATTACTAAACTGATAGATCTGAGAGAATATTACTAAACTGAGAGAATATTACTAAACTGAGAGAGTATTACTAAACTGAGAGAATATTACTAAACTGAGAGAGTATTACTAACCCGAGAGAGTATTACTAAACTGAGAGAGTATTACTAAACTGAGAGAATATTACTAAACTGAGAGAGTATTACTAAACTGATAGAGCTGAGATAATATTACTAAACTGAGAGAATATTACTAAACTGAGAGAGTATTACTAATCTGAGAGAGTATTACTAAACTGAGAGAGTGTTACTAAACTGAGAGAATATTACTCAACTGAGAGAGTATTACTAACCCGAGAGAGTATTGCTAAACTGAGAGAATATTACTAAACTGAGAGAGCTGAGAGAATACTACTAAACTGAGAGAATATTACTAAACTGAGAGAGTATTACTAAACTGAGAGAATATTACTAAACTGAGAGAGTATTACTAAACTGATAGATCTGAGAGAATATTACTAAACTGAGAGAATATTACTAAACTGAGAGAATATTACTAAACTGAGAGAGTGTTACTAAACTGAGAGAGTATTACTAAACTGAGAGTGCTGAGAGAATATTACTAAACTGAGAGAATATTACTAAACTGAGAGAGTATTACTAAACTGAGAGAGTGTTACTAAACTGAGAGAACATTACTAAACTGAGAGAGTATTACTAAACTGAGAGAGTATTACTAAACTGAGAGAGTATTACTAAACTGAGAGAGTATTACTAAACTGAGAGAATATTACTAGACTGAGAGAATATTACTAAACTGAGAGAATATTAATAAACTGAGAGAACATTACTAAACTGAGAGAGTATTACTAAACTGAGAGAATATTACTAAACTGAGAGAGTATTACTAAACTGATAGAGCTGAGAGAGTATTACTCAACTGAGAGAGTATTACTCAACTGAGAGAGTATTACTAAACTGAGAGAGTATAACTCAACTGAGGGAGTATCACTAAACTGAGAGAATATTACTCAACTGAGAGAGTATTACTAACCCGACAGAGTATTACTAAACTGAGAGAAAATTACTAAACTGAGAGAATATTACTAAACTGAGAGAATATTACTAAACTGAGAGAGCTGAGAGAATATGACTAACCCGAGAGAGTATTACTAAACTGAGAGAATATTACTAAACTGAGAGAATATTACTAAACTGAGAGAATATTACTAAACTGAGAGAGCTGAGAGAATATGACTAAACTGAGAGAATATTACTAAACTGAGAGAGTATTACTAAACTGAGAGAATATTACTAAACTGAGAGAGTATTACTAAACTGAGAGAGTATTACTAAACTGAGAGAGCTGAGAGAATATTACATAACTGAGAGAATATTACTAAACTGAGAGAGTATTACTCAACTGAGAGAGTATTACTAAACTGAGAGAGTATTACTAAACTGAGAGAGTGTTACTAAACTGAGAGATTATTACTCAACTGTGAGAGTATTACAAAACTGAGAGAGTATTACTCAACTGAGAGAGTATTACTCAACTGAGAGAGTATTACTAAACTGAGAGAGTATAACTCAACTGAGGGAGTATCACTAAACTGAGAGAATATTACTCAACTGAGAGAGTATTACTAACCCGACAGAGTATTACTAAACTGAGAGAAAATTACTAAACTGAGAGAATATTACTAAACTGAGAGAATATTACTAAACTGAGAGAGCTGAGAGAATATGACTAACCCGAGAGAGTATTACTAAACTGAGAGAATATTACTAAACTGAGAGAATATTACTAAACTGAGAGAATATTACTAAACTGAGAGAGCTGAGAGAATATGACTAAACTGAGAGAATATTACTAAACTGAGAGAGTATTACTAAACTGAGAGAATATTACTAAACTGAGAGAGTATTACTAAACTGATAGATCTGAGAGAATATTACTAAACTGAGAGAATATTACTAAACTGAGAGAGTATTACTAAACTGAGAGAATATTACTAAACTGAGAGAGTATTACTAACCCGAGAGAGTATTACTAAACTGAGAGAGTATTACTAAACTGAGAGAATATTACTAAACTGAGAGAGTATTACTAAACTGATAGAGCTGAGATAATATTACTAAACTGAGAGAATATTACTAAACTGAGAGAGTATTACTAATCTGAGAGAGTATTACTAAACTGAGAGAGTGTTACTAAACTGAGAGAATATTACTCAACTGAGAGATTATTACTAACCCGAGAGAGTATTGCTAAACTGAGAGAATATTACTAAACTGAGAGAGCTGAGAGAATACTACTAAACTGAGAGAATATTACTAAACTGAGAGAGTATTACTAAACTGAGAGAATATTACTAAACTGAGAGAGTATTACTAAACTGATAGATCTGAGAGAATATTACTAAACTGAGAGAATATTACTAAACTGAGAGAATATTACTAAACTGAGAGAATATTACTAAACTGAGAGAGTATTACTAAACTGAGAGAGCTGAGAGAATATTACTAAACTGAGAGAGCTGAGAGAATATTACTAAACTGAGAGAACATTACTAAACTGAGAGAGTATTACTAAACTGAGAGAGTATTACTAAACTGAGAGAGTATTACTAAACTGAGAGAGTATTACTAAACTGAGAGAATATTACTAAACTGAGAGAGTATTACTAAACTGAGAGAATATTACTAAACTGAGAGAATATTACTAAACTGAGAGAATCTTACTAAACTGAGAGAGTATTACTAAACTGAGAGAGTATTACTAAACTGAGAGAGTATTACTAAACTGAGAGAGTATAACTCAACTGAGAGAGTATCACTAAACTGAGAGAATATTACTCAACTGAGAGAGTATTACTAACCCGACAGAGTATTACTAAACTGAGAGAAAAATACTAAACTGAGAGAATATTACTAAACTGAGAGAATATTACTAAACTGAGAGAGCTGAGAGAATATGACTAACCCGAGAGAGTATTACTAAACTGAGAGAATATTACTAAACTGAGAGAATATTACTAAACTGAGAGAATATTACTAAACTGAGAGAGCTGAGAGAATATGACTAAACTGAGAGAATATTACTAAACTGAGAGAGTATTACTAAACTGAGAGAATATTACTAAACTGAGAGAGTATTACTAAACTGATAGATCTGAGAGAATATTACTAAACTGAGAGAATATTACTAAACTGAGAGAGTATTACTAAACTGAGAGAATATTACTAAACTGAGAGAGTATTACTAACCCGAGAGAGTATTACTAAACTGAGAGAGTATTACTAAACTGAGAGAATATTACTAAACTGAGAGAGTATTACTAAACTGATAGAGCTGAGATAATATTACTAAACTGAGAGAATATTACTAAACTGAGAGAGTATTACTAATCTGAGAGAGTATTACTAAACTGAGAGAGTGTTACTAAACTGAGAGAATATTACTCAACTGAGAGAGTATTACTAACCCGAGAGAGTATTGCTAAACTGAGAGAATATTACTAAACTGAGAGAGCTGAGAGAATACTACTAAACTGAGAGAATATTACTAAACTGAGAGAGTATTACTAAACTGAGAGAATATTACTAAACTGAGAGAGTATTACTAAACTGATAGATCTGAGAGAATATTACTAAACTGAGAGAATATTACTAAACTGAGAGAATATTACTAAACTGAGAGAATATTACTAAACTGAGAGAGTATTACTAAACTGAGAGAGCTGAGAGAATATTACTAAACTGAGAGAGCTGAGAGAATATTACTAAACTGAGAGAATATTACTAAACTGAGAGAACATTACTAAACTGAGAGAGTATTACTAAACTGAGAGAGTATTACTAAACTGAGAGAGTGTTACTAAACTGAGAGAGTATTACTAAACTGAGAGAGCTGAGAGAATATTACTAAACTGAGAGAGCTGAGAGAATATTACTAAACTGAGAGAATATTAATAAACTGAGAGAACATTACTAAACTGAGAGAGTATTACTAAACTGAGAGAATATTACTAAACTGAGAGAGTATTACTAAACTGATAGAGCTGAGAGAGTATTACTCAACTGAGAGAGTATTACTCATCTGAGAGAGTATTACTAAACTGAGAGAGTATAACTCAACTGAGAGAGTATCACTAAACTGAGAGAATATTACTCAACTGAGAGACTATTACTAACCCGAGAGATTATTACTAAACTGAGAGAATATTACTAAACTGAGAGAATATTACTAAACTGAGAGAGCTGAGAGAATATTACTAAATTGAGAGAATATTACTAAACTGAGAGAGTATTACTAAACTGAGAGAATATTACTAAACTGAGAGAGTATTACTAAACTGAGAGAGCTGAGAGAATATTACTAAACTGAGAGAATATTACTAAACTGAGAGAGTATTACTCAACTGAGAGAGTATTACTAAACTGAGAGAGTATTACTAAACTGAGAGAGTGTTACTAAACTGAGAGATTATTACTCAACTGTGAGAGTATTACAAAACTGAGAGAGTATTACTCAACTGAGAGAGTATTACTCAACTGAGAGAGTATTACTAAACTGAGAGAGTATAACTCAACTGAGGGAGTATCACTAAACTGAGAGAATATTACTCAACTGAGAGAGTATTACTAACCCGACAGAGTATTACTAAACTGAGAGAAAATTACTAAACTGAGAGAATATTACTAAACTGAGAGAATATTACTAAACTGAGAGAGCTGAGAGAATATGACTAACCCGAGAGAGTATTACTAAACTGAGAGAATATTACTAAACTGAGAGAATATTACTAAACTGAGAGAATATTACTAAACTGAGAGAGCTGAGAGAATATGACTAAACTGAGAGAATATTACTAAACTGAGAGAGTATTACTAAACTGAGAGAATATTACTAAACTGAGAGAGTATTACTAAACTGATAGATCTGAGAGAATATTACTAAACTGAGAGAATATTACTAAACTGAGAGAGTATTACTAAACTGAGAGAATATTACTAAACTGAGAGAGTATTACTAACCCGAGAGAGTATTACTAAACTGAGAGAGTATTACTAAACTGAGAGAATATTACTAAACTGAGAGAGTATTACTAAACTGATAGAGCTGAGATAATATTACTAAACTGAGAGAATATTACTAAACTGAGAGAGTATTACTAATCTGAGAGAGTATTACTAAACTGAGAGAGTGTTACTAAACTGAGAGAATATTACTCAACTGAGAGAGTATTACTAACCCGAGAGAGTATTGCTAAACTGAGAGAATATTACTAAACTGAGAGAGCTGAGAGAATACTACTAAACTGAGAGAATATTACTAAACTGAGAGAGTATTACTAAACTGAGAGAATATTACTAAACTGAGAGAGTATTACTAAACTGATAGATCTGAGAGAATATTACTAAACTGAGAGAATATTACTAAACTGAGAGAATATTACTAAACTGAGAGAATATTACTAAACTGAGAGAGTATTACTAAACTGAGAGAGCTGAGAGAATATTACTAAACTGAGAGAGCTGAGAGAATATTACTAAACTGAGAGAATATTACTAAACTGAGAGAACATTACTAAACTGAGAGAGTATTACTAAACTGAGAGAGTATTACTAAACTGAGAGAGTGTTACTAAACTGAGAGAGTATTACTAAACTGAGAGAGCTGAGAGAATATTACTAAACTGAGAGAGCTGAGAGAATATTACTAAACTGAGAGAATATTAATAAACTGAGAGAACATTACTAAACTGAGAGAGTATTACTAAACTGAGAGAATATTACTAAACTGAGAGAGTATTACTAAACTGATAGAGCTGAGAGAATATTACTAAACTGAGAGAATATTACTAAACTGAGAGAGTATTACTAAACTGAGAGAGTGTTACTAAACTGAGAGAATATTACTCAACTGAGAGAGTATTCCAAAACTGAGAGAGTATTACCCAACTGAGAGAGTATTACTCAACTGAGAGAGTATTACTAAACTGAGAGAGTGTTACTAAACTGAGAGAGTATTACTCAACTGTGAGAGTATTACAAAACGGAGAGAGTATTACTCAACTGAGAGAGTATTACTAAACTGAGAGAGTATAACTCAACTGAGAGAGTATCACTAAACTGAGAGAATATTACTCAACTGAGAGAGTATTACTAAACTGAGAGAATATTACTAAACTGAGAGAATATTACTAAACTGAGAGAGCTGAGAGAATATTACTAAACTGAGAGAATATTACTAAACTGAGAGAGTATTACTAAACTGAGAGAATATTACTAAACTGAGAGAGTATTACTAAACTGAGAGAGCTGAGAGAATATTACTAAACTGAGAGAATATTATTAAACTGAGAGAATATTACTAAACTGAGAGAGTATTACTAAACTGAGACAGTTTTACTAAACTGAGAGAGTGTTACTAAACTGAGAGAGTATTACTAAACTGAGAGAGCTGAGAGAGTATTACAAGACTGAGAGAGTATTACTAAACTGAGAGAGTTTTAATAAACTGAGAGAATATTACTTACCCGAGAGAGTATTACTAAACTGAGAGAATATTACTAAACTGAGAGAATATTACTAAACTGAGAGAATATTACTAAAATGAGAGAATATTACTAAACTGAGAGAGCTGAGAGAATACTACTAAACTGAGAGAATATTACTAAACTGAGAGAGTATTACTAAACTGAGAGAATATTACTAAACTGAGAGAGTATTACTAAACTGATAGATCTGAGAGAATATTACTAAACTGAGAGAATATTACTAAACTGAGAGAATATTACTAAACTGAGAGAATATTACTAAACTGAGAGAGTATTACTAAACTGAGAGAGCTGAGAGAATATTACTAAACTGAGAGAGCTGAGAGAATATTACTAAACTGAGAGAATATTACTAAACTGAGAGAACATTACTAAACTGAGAGAGTATTACTAAACTGAGAGAGTATTACTAAACTGAGAGAGTATTACTAAACTGAGAGAGTATTACTAAACTGAGAGAGCTGAGAGAATATTACTAAACTGAGAGAGCTGAGAGAATATTACTAAACTGAGAGAATATTAATAAACTGAGAGAACATTACTAAACTGAGAGAGTATTACTAAACTGAGAGAATATTACTAAACTGAGAGAGTATTACTAAACTGATAGAGCTGAGAGAATATTACTAAACTGAGAGAATATTACTAAACTGAGAGAGTATTACTAAACTGAGAGATTGTTACTAAACTGAGAGAATATTACTCAACTGAGAGAGTATTCCAAAACTGAGAGAGTATTACCCAACTGAGAGAGTATTACTCAACTGAGAGAGTATTACTAAACTGAGAGAGTGTTACTAAACTGAGAGATTATTACTCAACTGTGAGAGTATTACAAAACGGAGAGAGTATTACTCAACTGAGAGAGTATTACTAAACTGAGAGAGTATAACTCAACTGAGAGAGTATCACTAAACTGAGAGAATATTACTCAACTGAGAGAGTATTACTAAACTGAGAGAATATTACTAAACTGAGAGAATATTACTAAACTGAGAGAGCTGAGAGAATATTACTAAACTGAGAGAATATTACTAAACTGAGAGAGTATTACTAAACTGAGAGAATATTACTAAACTGAGAGAGTATTACTAAACTGAGAGAGCTGAGAGAATATTACTAAACTGAGAGAATATTATTAAACTGAGAGAGTATTACTAAACTGAGAGAGTATTACCAAACTGAGACAGTTTTACTAAACTGAGAGAGTGTTACTAAACTGAGAGAGTATTACTAAACTGAGAGAGCTGAGAGAGTATTACAAGACTGAGAGAGTATTACTAAACTGAGAGAGTTTTAATAAACTGAGAGAATATTACTTACCCGAGAGAGTATTACTAAACTGAGAGAATATTACTAAACTGAGAGAATATTACTAAACTGAGAGAATATTACTAAAATGAGAGAATATTACTAAACTGAGAGAATATTACTAAACTGAGATAATATTTCTAAACTGAGAGAATATTACTAAACTGAGAGATTATTACTAAACTGAGAGAATATTACTAAACTGAGAGAATATTACTAAACTGAGAGAATATTACTAAACTGAGAGATTATTACTAAACTGAGAGAGTATTACTAAACTGAGAGAGTATAACTCAACTGAGAGAGTATCACTAAACTGAGAGACTATTACTCAACTGAGAGAGTATTACTAACCCGAGAGAGTATTACTAAACTGAGAGAATATTACTAAACTGAGAGAATATTACTAAACTGAGAGAATATTACTAAACTGAGAGAGCTGAGAGAATATTACTAAACTGAGAGAATATTACTAAACTGAGAGAGTATTACAAGACTGAGAGAGTATTACTAAACTGAGAGAGTATTACTAACCCGAGAGAGTATTACTAAACTGAGAGAGTATTACTAAACTGAGAGAATATTACTAAACTGAGAGAGTATTACTAAACTGATAGAGCTGAGATAATATTACTAAACTGAGAGAATATTACTAAACTGAGAGAGTATTACTAATCTGAGAGAGTATTACTAAACTGAGAGAGTGTTACTAAACTGAGAGAATATTACTCAACTGAGAGAGTATTACTGACCCGAGAGAGTATTGCTAAACTGAGAGAATATTACTAAACTGAGAGAGCTGAGAGAATATTACTAAACTGAGAGAATATTACTAAACTGAGAGAGTATTACTAAACTGAGAGAATATTACTAAACTGAGAGAGTATTACTAAACTGATAGATCTGAGAGAATATTACTAAACTGAGAGAATATTACTAAACTGAGAGAATATTACTAAACTGAGAGAGTATTACTCAACTGAGAGAGTATTACTAAACTGAGAGAGTATTACTAAACTGAGAGAGTATTACTAAACTGAGAGAGTGTTACTAAACTGAGAGAATATGACTCAACTGAGAGAGTATTACTAAACTGAGAGAGTATTACTAAACTGAGATAGTGTTACTAAACTGAGATAATATTACTCAACGGAGAGATTATTACTCAACTGAGAGAGTATTACTAAACTGAGAGAGTATTACTAAACTGAGAGAGTGTTACTAAACTGAGAGAGTATTACTAAACTGAGAGAGCTGAGAGAATATTACTAAACTGAGAGAATATTACTAAACTGAGAGAGTATTACTAAACTGAGAGAGTGTTACTAAACTGAGAGAATATTACTCAACTGAGAGAGTATTACAAAACGGAGAGAGTATTACTCAACTGAGAGAGTATTACTCAACTGAGAGAGTATTACTAAACTGAGAGAGTATAACTCAACTGAGAGAGTATCACTAAACTGAGAGAATATTACTCAACTGAGAGACTATTACTAACCCGAGAGAGTATTACTAAACTGAGAGAATATTACTAAACTGAGAGAGTATTACTAATATGAGAGAGTATTACTAAACTGAGAGAGTGTTACTAAACTGAGAGAATATTACTCAACTGAGAGAGTATTACTGACCCGAGAGAGTATTGCTAAACTGAGAGAATATTACTAAACTGAGAGAGCTGAGAGAATATTACTAAACTGAGAGAATATTACTAAACTGAGAGAGTATTACTAAACTGAGAGAATATTACTAAACTGAGAGAGTATTACTAAACTGATAGATCTGAGAGAATATTACTAAACTGAGAGAATATTACTAAACTGAGAGAATATTACTAAACTGAGAGAGTATTACTCAACTGAGAGAGTATTACTAAACTGAGAGAGTATTACTAAACTGAGAGAGTATTACTAAACTGAGAGAGTGTTACTAAACTGAGAGAATATGACTCAACTGAGAGAGTATTACTAAACTGAGAGAGTATTACTAAACTGAGATAGTGTTACTAAACTGAGATAATATTACTCAACGGAGAGATTATTACTCAACTGAGAGAGTATTACTAAACTGAGAGAGTATTACTAAACTGAGAGAGTGTTACTAAACTGAGAGAGTATTACTAAACTGAGAGAGCTGAGAGAATATTACTAAACTGAGAGAATATTACTAAACTGAGAGAGTATTACTAAACTGAGAGAGTGTTACTAAACTGAGAGAATATTACTCAACTGAGAGAGTATTACAAAACGGAGAGAGTATTACTCAACTGAGAGAGTATTACTCAACTGAGAGAGTATTACTAACCTGAGAGAGTGTTACTAAACTGAGAGAGTGTTACTAAACTGAGAGAATATTACTCAACTGAGAGAGTATTACTGACCCGAGAGAGTATTGCTAAACTGAGAGAATATTACTAAACTGAGAGAGCTGAGAGAATATTACTAAACTGAGAGAATATTACTAAACTGAGAGAGTATTACTAAACTGAGAGAATATTACTAAACTGAGAGAGTATTACTAAACTGATAGATCTGAGAGAATATTACTAAACTGAGAGAATATTACTAAACTGAGAGAATATTACTAAACTGAGAGAGTATTACTCAACTGAGAGAGTATTACTAAACTGAGAGAGTATTACTAAACTGAGAGAGTATTACTAAACTGAGAGAGTGTTACTAAACTGAGAGAATATGACTCAACTGAGAGAGTATTACTAAACTGAGAGAGTATTACTAAACTGAGATAGTGTTACTAAACTGAGATAATATTACTCAACGGAGAGATTATTACTCAACTGAGAGAGTATTACTAAACTGAGAGAGTATTACTAAACTGAGAGAGTGTTACTAAACTGAGAGAGTATTACTAAACTGAGAGAGCTGAGAGAATATTACTAAACTGAGAGAATATTACTAAACTGAGAGAGTATTACTAAACTGAGAGAGTGTTACTAAACTGAGAGAATATTACTCAACTGAGAGAGTATTACAAAACGGAGAGAGTATTACTCAACTGAGAGAGTATTACTCAACTGAGAGAGTATTACTAAACTGAGAGAGTATAACTCAACTGAGAGAGTATCACTAAACTGAGAGAATATTACTCAACTGAGAGACTATTACTAACCCGAGAGAGTATTACTAAACTGAGAGAATATTACTAAACTGAGAGAATATTACTAAACTGAGAGAGCTGAGAGAATATTACTAAATTGAGAGAATATTACTAAACTGAGAGAGTATTACTAAACTGAGAGAATATTACCAAACTGAGAGAGTATTACTAAACTGAGAGAGCTGAGAGAATATTACTAAACTGAGAGAATGTTACTAAACTGAGAGAGTATTACTCAACTGAGAGAGTATTACTAAACTGAGAGAGTATTACTAAACTGAGAGAGTGATACTAAACTGAGAGATTATTACTCAACTGTGAGAGTATTACAAAACTGAGAGAGTATTACTCAACTGAGAGAGTATTACTCAACTGAGAGAGTATTACTAAACTGAGAGAGTATAACTCAACTGAGGGAGTATCACTAAACTGAGAGAATATTACTCAACTGAGAGAGTATTACTAACCCGACAGAGTATTACTAAACAGAGAAAATTACTAAACTGAGAGAATATTACTAAACTGAGAGAATATTACTAAACTGAGAGAGCTGAGAGAATATGACTAACCCGAGAGAGTATTACTAAACTGAGAGAATATTACTAAACTGAGAGAATATTACTAAACTGAGAGAATATTACTAAACTGAGAGAGCTGAGAGAATATTACTAAACTGAGAGAATATTACTAAACTGAGAGAGTATTACTAAACTGAGAGAATATTACTAAACTGAGAGAGTATTACTAAACTGATAGATCTGAGAGAATATTACTAAACTGAGAGAATATTACTAAACTGAGAGAATATTACTAAACTGAGAGAGTATTACTAACCCGAGAGAGTATTACTAAACTGAGAGAGTATTACTAAACTGAGAGAATATTACTAAACTGAGAGAGTATTACTAAACTGATAGAGCTGAGATAATATTACTAAACTGAGAGAATATTACTAAACTGAGAGAGTATTACTAATCTGAGAGAGTATTACTAAACTGAGAGAGTGTTACTAAACTGAGAGAATATTACTCAACTGAGAGAGTATTACTAACCCGAGAGAGTATTGCTAAACTGAGAGAATATTACTAAACTGAGAGAGCTGAGAGAATACTACTAAACTGAGAGAATATTACTAAACTGAGAGAGTATTACTAAACTGAGAGAATATTACTAAACTGAGAGAGTATTACTAAACTGATAGATCTGAGAGAATATTACTAAACTGAGAGAATATTACTAAACTGAGAGAATATTACTAAACTGAGAGAATATTACTAAACTGAGAGAGTATTACTAAACTGAGAGAGCTGAGAGAATATTACTAAACTGAGAGAGCTGAGAGAATATTACTAAACTGAGAGAATATTACTAAACTGAGAGAACATTACTAAACTGAGAGAGTATTACTAAACTGAGAGAGTATTACTAAACTGAGAGAGTGTTACTAAACTGAGAGAGTATTACTAAACTGAGAGAGCTGAGAGAATATTACTAAACTGAGAGAGCTGAGAGAATATTACTAAACTGAGAGAATATTAATAAACTGAGAGAACATTACTAAACTGAGAGAGTATTACTAAACTGAGAGAATATTACTAAACTGAGAGAGTATTACTAACCTGATAGAGCTGAGAGAATATTACTAAACTGAGAGAATATTACTAAACTGAGAGAGTATTACTAAACTGAGAGAGTATTCCAAAACTGAGAGAGTATTACCCAACTGAGAGAGTATTACTCAACTGAGAGAGTATTACTAAACTGAGAGAGTGTTACTAAACTGAGAGATTATTACTCAACTGTGAGAGTATTACAAAACGGAGAGAGTATTACTCAACTGAGAGAGTATTACTCAACTGAGAGAGTATTACTAAACTGAGAGAGTATAACTCAACTGAGAGAGTATCACTAAACTGAGAGAATATTACTCAACTGAGAGAGTATTACTAACCTGAGAGAGTATTACTAAACTGAGAGAATATTACTAAACTGAGAGAATATTACTAAACTGAGAGAGCTGAGAGAATATTACTAAACTGAGAGAATATTACTAAACTGAGAGAGTATTACTAAACTGAGAGAATATTACTAAACTGAGAGAATATTACTAAACTGAGAGATTATTACTAAACTGAGAGAGTATTACTAAACTGAGAGAGTATAACTCAACTGAGAGAGTAACACTAAACTGAGAGACTATTACTCAACTGAGAGAGTATTACTAACCCGAGAGAGTATTACTAAACTGAGAGAATATTACTAAACTGAGAGAATATTACTAAACTGAGAGAATATTACTAAACTGAGAGAGCTGAGAGAATATTACTAAACTGAGAGAATATTACTAAACTGAGAGAGTATTACAAGACTGAGAGAGTATTACTAAACTGAGAGAGTATTACTAACCCGAGAGAGTATTACTAAACTGAGAGAGTATTACTAAACTGAGAGAATATTACTAAACTGAGAGAGTATTACTAAACTGATAGAGCTGAGATAATATTACTAAACTGAGAGAATATTACTAAACTGAGAGAGTATTACTAAACTGAGAGAATATTACTCAACTGAGAGAGTATTACTGACCCGAGAGAGTATTACTAAACTGAGAGAATATTACTAAACTGAGAGAACTGAGAGAATATTACTAAACTGAGAGAATATTACTAAACTGAGAGAGTATTACTAAACTGAGAGAATATTACTAAACTGAGAGAGTATTACTAAACTGATAGATCTGAGAGAATATTACTAAACTGAGAGAATATTACTAAACTGAGAGAATATTACTAAACTGAGAGAGTATTACTCAACTGAGAGAGTATTACTAAACTGAGAGAGTATTACTAAACTGAGAGAGTATTACTAAACTGAGAGAGTGTTACTAAACTGAGAGAATATGACTCAACTGAGAGAGTATTACTAAACTGAGAGAGTATTACTAAACTGAGATAGTGTTACTAAACTGAGATAATATTACTCAACGGAGAGATTATTACTCAACTGAGAGAGTATTACTAAACTGAGAGAGTATTACTAAACTGAGAGAGTGTTACTAAACTGAGAGAGTATTACTAAACTGAGAGAGCTGAGAGAATATTACTAAACTGAGAGAATATTACTAAACTGAGAGAGTATTACTAAACTGAGAGAGTGTTACTAAACTGAGAGAATATTACTCAACTGAGAGAGTATTACAAAACGGAGAGAGTATTACTCAACTGAGAGAGTATTACTCAACTGAGAGAGTATTACTAAACTGAGAGAGTATAACTCAACTGAGAGAGTATCACTAAACTGAGAGAATATTACTCAACTGAGAGACTATTACTAACCCGAGAGAGTATTACTAAACTGAGAGAATATTACTAAACTGAGAGAATATTACTAAACTGAGAGAATATTACTAAACTGAGAGAGCTGAGAGAATATTACTAAATTGAGAGAATATTACTAAACTGAGAGAGTATTACTAAACTGAGAGAATATTACCAAACTGAGAGAGTATTACTAAACTGAGAGAATGTTACTAAACTGAGAGAATGTTACTAAACTGAGAGAGTATTACTCAACTGAGAGAGTATTACTAAACTGAGAGAGTATTACTAAACTGAGAGAGTGATACTAAACTGAGAGATTATTACTCAACTGTGAGAGTATTACAAAACTGAGAGAGTATTACTCAACTGAGAGAGTATTACTCAACTGAGAGAGTATTACTAAACTGAGAGAGTATAACTCAACTGAGGGAGTATCACTAAACTGAGAGAATATTACTCAACTGAGAGAGTATTACTAACCCGACAGAGTATTACTAAACAGAGAAAATTACTAAACTGAGAGAATATTACTAAACTGAGAGAATATTACTAAACTGAGAGAGCTGAGAGAATATGACTAACCCGAGAGAGTATTACTAAACTGAGAGAATATTACTAAACTGAGAGAATATTACTAAACTGAGAGAATATTACTAAACTGAGAGAGCTGAGAGAATATTACTAAACTGAGAGAATATTACTAAACTGAGAGAGTATTACTAAACTGAGAGAATATTACTAAACTGAGAGAGTATTACTAAACTGATAGATCTGAGAGAATATTACTAAACTGAGAGAATATTACTAAACTGAGAGAGTATTACTAAACTGAGAGAATATTACTAAACTGAGAGAGTATTACTAACCCGAGAGAGTATTACTAAACTGAGAGAGTATTACTAAACTGAGAGAATATTACTAAACTGAGAGAGTATTACTAAACTGATAGAGCTGAGATAATATTACTAAACTGAGAGAATATTACTAAACTGAGAGAGTATTACTAATCTGAGAGAGTATTACTAAACTGAGAGAGTGTTACTAAACTGAGAGAATATTACTCAACTGAGAGAGTATTACTAACCCGAGAGAGTATTGCTAAACTGAGAGAATATTACTAAACTGAGAGAGCTGAGAGAATATTACTAAACTGAGAGAATATTACTAAACTGAGAGAATATTACTAAACTGAGAGAATATTACTAAACTGAGAGAGTATTACTAAACTGATAGATCTGAGAGAATATTACTAAACTGAGAGAATATTACTAAACTGAGAGAATATTACTAAACTGAGAGAATATTACTAAACTGAGAGAGTATTACTAAACTGAGAGAGCTGAGAGAATATTACTAAACTGAGAGAGCTGAGAGAATATTACTAAACTGAGAGAATATTACTAAACTGAGAGAACATTACTAAACTGAGAGAGTATTACTAAACTGAGAGAGTATTACTAAACTGAGAGAGTGTTACTAAACTGAGAGAGTATTACTAAACTGAGAGAGCTGAGAGAATATTACTAAACTGAGAGAGCTGAGAGAATATTACTAAACTGAGAGAATATTAATAAACTGAGAGAACATTACTAAACTGAGAGAGTATTACTAAACTGAGAGAATATTACTAAACTGAGAGAGTATTACTAACCTGATAGAGCTGAGAGAATATTACTAAACTGAGAGAATATTACTAAACTGAGAGAGTATTACTAAACTGAGAGAGTATTCCAAAACTGAGAGAGTATTACCCAACTGAGAGAGTATTACTCAACTGAGAGAGTATTACTAAACTGAGAGAGTGTTACTAAACTGAGAGATTATTACTCAACTGTGAGAGTATTACAAAACGGAGAGAGTATTACTCAACTGAGAGAGTATTACTCAACTGAGAGAGTATTACTAAACTGAGAGAGTATAACTCAACTGAGAGAGTATCACTAAACTGAGAGAATATTACTCAACTGAGAGAGTATTACTAACCTGAGAGAGTATTACTAAACTGAGAGAATATTACTAAACTGAGAGAATATTACTAAACTGAGAGAGCTGAGAGAATATTACTAAACTGAGAGAATATTACTAAACTGAGAGAGTATTACTAAACTGAGAGAATATTACTAAACTGAGAGAGTATTACTAAACTGAGAGAGCTGAGAGAATATTACTAAACTGAGAGAGTATTACTAAACTGAGACAGTTTTACTAAACTGAGAGAGTGTTACTAAACTGAGAGAGTATTACTAAACTGAGAGAGCTGAGAGAGTATTACAAGACTGAGAGAGTATTACTAAACTGAGAGAGTTTTAATAAACTGAGAGAATATTACTTACCCGAGAGAGTATTACTAAACTGAGAGAATATTACTAAACTGAGAGAATATTACTAAACTGAGAGAATATTACTAAAATGAGAGAATATTACTAAACTGAGAGAATATTACTAAACTGAGAGAATATTTCTAAACTGAGAGAATATTACTAAACTGAGAGATTATTACTAAACTGAGAGAATATTACTAAACTGAGAGAATATTACTAAACTGAGAGAATATTACTAAACTGAGAGATTATTACTAAACTGAGAGAGTATTACTAAACTGAGAGAGTATAACTCAACTGAGAGAGTAACACTAAACTGAGAGACTATTACTCAACTGAGAGAGTATTACTAACCCGAGAGAGTATTACTAAACTGAGAGAATATTACTAAACTGAGAGAATATTACTAAACTGAGAGAATATTACTAAACTGAGAGAGCTGAGAGAATATTACTAAACTGAGAGAATATTACTAAACTGAGAGAGTATTACAAGACTGAGAGAGTATTACTAAACTGAGAGAGTATTACTAACCCGAGAGAGTATTACTAAACTGAGAGAGTATTACTAAACTGAGAGAATATTACTAAACTGAGAGAGTATTACTAAACTGATAGAGCTGAGATAATATTACTAAACTGAGAGAATATTACTAAACTGAGAGAGTATTACTAATCTGAGAGAGTATTACTAAACTGAGAGAGTGTTACTAAACTGAGAGAATATTACTCAACTGAGAGAGTATTACTGACCCGAGAGAGTATTGCTAAACTGAGAGAATATTACTAAACTGAGAGAGCTGAGAGAATATTACTAAACTGAGAGAATATTACTAAACTGAGAGAGTATTACTAAACTGAGAGAATATTACTAAACTGAGAGAGTATTACTAAACTGATAGATCTGAGAGAATATTACTAAACTGAGAGAATATTACTAAACTGAGAGAATATTACTAAACTGAGAGAGTATTACTCAACTGAGAGAGTATTACTAAACTGAGAGAGTATTACTAAACTGAGAGAGTATTACTAAACTGAGAGAGTGTTACTAAACTGAGAGAATATGACTCAACTGAGAGAGTATTACTAAACTGAGAGAGTATTACTAAACTGAGATAGTGTTACTAAACTGAGATAATATTACTCAACGGAGAGATTATTACTCAACTGAGAGAGTATTACTAAACTGAGAGAGTATTACTAAACTGAGAGAGTGTTACTAAACTGAGAGAGTATTACTAAACTGAGAGAGCTGAGAGAATATTACTAAACTGAGAGAATATTACTAAACTGAGAGAGTATTACTAAACTGAGAGAGTGTTACTAAACTGAGAGAATATTACTCAACTGAGAGAGTATTACAAAACGGAGAGAGTATTACTCAACTGAGAGAGTATTACTCAACTGAGAGAGTATTACTAAACTGAGAGAGTATAACTCAACTGAGAGAGTATCACTAAACTGAGAGAATATTACTCAACTGAGAGACTATTACTAACCCGAGAGAGTATTACTAAACTGAGAGAATATTACTAAACTGAGAGAATATTACTAAACTGAGAGAATATTACTAAACTGAGAGAGCTGAGAGAATATTACTAAATTGAGAGAATATTACTAAACTGAGAGAGTATTACTAAACTGAGAGAATATTACCAAACTGAGAGAGTATTACTAAACTGAGAGAGCTGAGAGAATATTACTAAACTGAGAGAATGTTACTAAACTGAGAGAGTATTACTCAACTGAGAGAGTATTACTAAACTGAGAGAGTATTACTAAACTGAGAGAGTGATACTAAACTGAGAGATTATTACTCAACTGTGAGAGTATTACAAAACTGAGAGAGTATTACTCAACTGAGAGAGTATTACTCAACTGAGAGAGTATTACTAAACTGAGAGAGTATAACTCAACTGAGGGAGTATCACTAAACTGAGAGAATATTACTCAACTGAGAGAGTATTACTAACCCGACAGAGTATTACTAAACAGAGAAAATTACTAAACTGAGAGAATATTACTAAACTGAGAGAATATTACTAAACTGAGAGAGCTGAGAGAATATGACTAACCCGAGAGAGTATTACTAAACTGAGAGAATATTACTAAACTGAGAGAATATTACTAAACTGAGAGAATATTACTAAACTGAGAGAGCTGAGAGAATATTACTAAACTGAGAGAATATTACTAAACTGAGAGAGTATTACTAAACTGAGAGAATATTACTAAACTGAGAGAGTATTACTAAACTGATAGATCTGAGAGAATATTACTAAACTGAGAGAATATTACTAAACTGAGAGAGTATTACTAAACTGAGAGAATATTACTAAACTGAGAGAGTATTACTAAACTGATAGAGCTGAGATAATATTACTAAACTGAGAGAATATTACTAAACTGAGAGAGTATTACTAATCTGAGAGAGTATTACTAAACTGAGAGAGTGTTACTAAACTGAGAGAATATTACTAAACTGAGAGAGTATTACTAACCCTGAGAGAGTATTGCTAAACTGAGAGAATATTACTAAACTGAGAGAGCTGAGAGAATACTACTAAACTGAGAGAATATTACTAAACTGAGAGAGTATTACTAAACTGAGAGAATATTACTAAACTGAGAGAGTATTACTAAACTGATAGATCTGAGAGAATATTACTAAACTGAGAGAATATTACTAAACTGAGAGAATATTACTAAACTGAGAGAATATTACTAAACTGAGAGAGTATTACTAAACTGAGAGAGCTGAGAGAATATTACTAAACTGAGAGAGCTGAGAGAATATTACTAAACTGAGAGAATATTACTAAACTGAGAGAACATTACTAAACTGAGAGAGTATTACTAAACTGAGAGAGTATTACTAAACTGAGAGAGTGTTACTAAACTGAGAGAGTATTACTAAACTGAGAGAGCTGAGAGAATATTACTAAACTGAGAGAGCTGAGAGAATATTACTAAACTGAGAGAATATTAATAAACTGAGAGAACATTACTAAACTGAGAGAGTATTACTAAACTGAGAGAATATTACTAAACTGAGAGAGTATTACTAACCTGATAGAGCTGAGAGAATATTACTAAACTGAGAGAATATTACTAAACTGAGAGAGTATTACTAAACTGAGAGAGTATTCCAAAACTGAGAGAGTATTACCCAACTGAGAGAGTATTACTCAACTGAGAGAGTATTACTAAACTGAGAGAGTGTTACTAAACTGAGAGATTATTACTCAACTGTGAGAGTATTACAAAACGGAGAGAGTATTACTCAACTGAGAGAGTATTACTCAACTGAGAGAGTATTACTAAACTGAGAGAGTATAACTCAACTGAGAGAGTATCACTAAACTGAGAGAATATTACTCAACTGAGAGAGTATTACTAACCTGAGAGAGTATTACTAAACTGAGAGAATATTACTAAACTGAGAGAATATTACTAAACTGAGAGAGCTGAGAGAATATTACTAAACTGAGAGAATATTACTAAACTGAGAGAGTATTACTAAACTGAGAGAATATTACTAAACTGAGAGAGTATTACTAAACTGAGAGAGCTGAGAGAATATTACTAAACTGAGAGAGTATTACTAAACTGAGACAGTTTTACTAAACTGAGAGAGTGTTACTAAACTGAGAGAGTATTACTAAACTGAGAGAGCTGAGAGAGTATTACAAGACTGAGAGAGTATTACTAAACTGAGAGAGTTTTAATAAACTGAGAGAATATTACTTACCCGAGAGAGTATTACTAAACTGAGAGAATATTACTAAACTGAGAGAATATTACTAAACTGAGAGAATATTACTAAAATGAGAGAATATTACTAAACTGAGAGAATATTACTAAACTGAGAGAATATTTCTAAACTGAGAGAATATTACTAAACTGAGAGATTATTACTAAACTGAGAGAATATTACTAAACTGAGAGAATATTACTAAACTGAGAGAATATTACTAAACTGAGAGATTATTACTAAACTGAGAGAGTATTACTAAACTGAGAGAGTATAACTCAACTGAGAGAGTATCACTAAACTGAGAGACTATTACTCAACTGAGAGAGTATTACTAACCCGAGAGAGTATTACTAAACTGAGAGAATATTACTAAACTGAGAGAATATTACTAAACTGAGAGAATATTACTAAACTGAGAGAGCTGAGAGAATATTACTAAACTGAGAGAATATTACTAAACTGAGAGAGTATTACAAGACTGAGAGAGTATTACTAAACTGAGAGAGTATTACTAACCCGAGAGAGTATTACTAAACTGAGAGAGTATTACTAAACTGAGAGAATATTACTAAACTGAGAGAGTATTACTAAACTGAGAGAGCTGAGAGAATATTACTAAACTGAGAGAGCTGAGAGAATATTACTAAACTGAGAGAATATTAATAAACTGAGAGAACATTACTAAACTGAGAGAGTATTACTAAACTGAGAGAATATTACTAAACTGAGAGAGTATTACTAACCTGATAGAGCTGAGAGAATATTACTAAACTGAGAGAATATTACTAAACTGAGAGAGTATTACTAAACTGAGAGAGTATTCCAAAACTGAGAGA
The DNA here is from genome assembly GCF_045679555.1 of Salvelinus alpinus. NCBI lineage: Eukaryota > Metazoa > Chordata > Actinopteri > Salmoniformes > Salmonidae > Salvelinus > Salvelinus alpinus. The sequence continues at coordinate 171,219 of NC_092094.1, forward strand.
GTATTACCCAACTGAGAGAGTATTACTCAACTGAGAGAGTATTACTAAACTGAGAGAGTGTTACTAAACTGAGAGATTATTACTCAACTGTGAGAGTATTACAAAACGGAGAGAGTATTACTCAACTGAGAGAGTATTACTCAACTGAGAGAGTATTACTAAACTGAGAGAGTATAACTCAACTGAGAGAGTATCACTAAACTGAGAGAATATTACTCAACTGAGAGAGTATTACTAACCTGAGAGAGTATTACTAAACTGAGAGAATATTACTAAACTGAGAGAATATTACTAAACTGAGAGAGCTGAGAGAATATTACTAAACTGAGAGAATATTACTAAACTGAGAGAGTATTACTAAACTGAGAGAATATTACTAAACTGAGAGAATATTACTAAACTGAGAGATTATTACTAAACTGAGAGAGTATTACTAAACTGAGAGAGTATAACTCAACTGAGAGAGTATCACTAAACTGAGATACTATTACTCAACTGAGAGAGTATTACTAACCCGAGAGAGTATTACTAAACTGAGAGAATATTACTAAACTGAGAGAATATTACTAAACTGAGAGAATATTACTAAACTGAGAGAGCTGAGAGAATATTACTAAACTGAGAGAATATTACTAAACTGAGAGAGTATTACAAGACTGAGAGAGTATTACTAAACTGAGAGAGTATTACTAACCCGAGAGAGTATTACTAAACAGAGAAAATTACTAAACTGAGAGAATATTACTAAACTGAGAGAATATTACTAAACTGAGAGAGCTGAGAGAATATGACTAACCCGAGAGAGTATTACTAAACTGAGAGAATATTACTAAACTGAGAGAATATTACTAAACTGAGAGAATATTACTAAACTGAGAGAGCTGAGAGAATATTACTAAACTGAGAGAATATTACTAAACTGAGAGAGTATTACTAAACTGAGAGAATATTACTAAACTGAGAGAGTATTACTAAACTGATAGATCTGAGAGAATATTACTAAACTGAGAGAATATTACTAAACTGAGAGAGTATTACTAAACTGAGAGAATATTACTAAACTGAGAGAGTATTACTAACCCGAGAGAGTATTACTAAACTGAGAGAGTATTACTAAACTGAGAGAATATTACTAAACTGAGAGAGTATTACTAAACTGATAGAGCTGAGATAATATTACTAAACTGAGAGAATATTACTAAACTGAGAGAGTATTACTAATCTGAGAGAGTATTACTAAACTGAGAGAGTGTTACTAAACTGAGAGAATATTACTCAACTGAGAGAGTATTACTAACCCGAGAGAGTATTGCTAAACTGAGAGAATATTACTAAACTGAGAGAGCTGAGAGAATACTACTAAACTGAGAGAATATTACTAAACTGAGAGAGTATTACTAAACTGAGAGAATATTACTAAACTGAGAGAGTATTACTAAACTGATAGATCTGAGAGAATATTACTAAACTGAGAGAATATTACTAAACTGAGAGAATATTACTAAACTGAGAGAATATTACTAAACTGAGAGAGTATTACTAAACTGAGAGAGCTGAGAGAATATTACTAAACTGAGAGAGCTGAGAGAATATTACTAAACTGAGAGAATATTACTAAACTGAGAGAACATTACTAAACTGAGAGAGTATTACTAAACTGAGAGAGTATTACTAAACTGAGAGAGTGTTACTAAACTGAGAGAGTATTACTAAACTGAGAGAGCTGAGAGAATATTACTAAACTGAGAGAGCTGAGAGAATATTACTAAACTGAGAGAATATTAATAAACTGAGAGAACATTACTAAACTGAGAGAGTATTACTAAACTGAGAGAATATTACTAAACTGAGAGAGTATTACTAACCTGATAGAGCTGAGAGAATATTACTAAACTGAGAGAATATTACTAAACTGAGAGAGTATTACTAAACTGAGAGAGTATTCCAAAACTGAGAGAGTATTACCCAACTGAGAGAGTATTACTCAACTGAGAGAGTATTACTAAACTGAGAGAGTGTTACTAAACTGAGAGATTATTACTCAACTGTGAGAGTATTACAAAACGGAGAGAGTATTACTCAACTGAGAGAGTATTACTCAACTGAGAGAGTATTACTAAACTGAGAGAGTATAACTCAACTGAGAGAGTATCACTAAACTGAGAGAATATTACTCAACTGAGAGAGTATTACTAACCTGAGAGAGTATTACTAAACTGAGAGAATATTACTAAACTGAGAGAATATTACTAAACTGAGAGAGCTGAGAGAATATTACTAAACTGAGAGAATATTACTAAACTGAGAGAGTATTACTAAACTGAGAGAATATTACTAAACTGAGAGAGTATTACTAAACTGAGAGAGCTGAGAGAATATTACTAAACTGAGAGAGTATTACTAAACTGAGACAGTTTTACTAAACTGAGAGAGTGTTACTAAACTGAGAGAGTATTACTAAACTGAGAGAGCTGAGAGAGTATTACAAGACTGAGAGAGTATTACTAAACTGAGAGAGTTTTAATAAACTGAGAGAATATTACTTACCCGAGAGAGTATTACTAAACTGAGAGAATATTACTAAACTGAGAGAATATTACTAAACTGAGAGAATATTACTAAAATGAGAGAATATTACTAAACTGAGAGAATATTACTAAACTGAGAGAATATTTCTAAACTGAGAGAATATTACTAAACTGAGAGATTATTACTAAACTGAGAGAATATTACTAAACTGAGAGAATATTACTAAACTGAGAGAATATTACTAAACTGAGAGATTATTACTAAACTGAGAGAGTATTACTAAACTGAGAGAGTATAACTCAACTGAGAGAGTATCACTAAACTGAGAGACTATTACTCAACTGAGAGAGTATTACTAACCCGAGAGAGTATTACTAAACTGAGAGAATATTACTAAACTGAGAGAATATTACTAAACTGAGAGAATATTACTAAACTGAGAGAGCTGAGAGAATATTACTAAACTGAGAGAATATTACTAAACTGAGAGAGTATTACAAGACTGAGAGAGTATTACTAAACTGAGAGAGTATTACTAACCCGAGAGAGTATTACTAAACTGAGAGAGTATTACTAAACTGAGAGAATATTACTAAACTGAGAGAGTATTACTAAACTGAGAGAGCTGAGAGAGTATTACTAAACTGAGAGAGCTGAGAGAATATTACTAAACTGAGAGAATATTACTAAACTGAGAGAACATTACTAAACTGAGAGAGTATTACTAAACTGAGAGAATATTACTAAACTGAGAGAGTATTACTAACCTGATAGAGCTGAGAGAATATTACTAAACTGAGAGAATATTACTAAACTGAGAGAGTATTACTAAACTGAGAGAGTATTCCAAAACTGAGAGAGTATTACCCAACTGAGAGAGTATTACTCAACTGAGAGAGTATTACTAAACTGAGAGAGTGTTACTAAACTGAGAGATTATTACTCAACTGTGAGAGTATTACAAAACGGAGAGAGTATTACTCAACTGAGAGAGTATTACTCAACTGAGAGAGTATTACTAAACTGAGAGAGTATAACTCAACTGAGAGAGTATCACTAAACTGAGAGAATATTACTCAACTGAGAGAGTATTACTAACCTGAGAGAGTATTACTAAACTGAGAGAATATTACTAAACTGAGAGAATATTACTAAACTGAGAGAGCTGAGAGAATATTACTAAACTGAGAGAATATTACTAAACTGAGAGAGTATTACTAAACTGAGAGAATATTACTAAACTGAGAGAATATTACTAAACTGAGAGATTATTACTAAACTGAGAGAGTATTACTAAACTGAGAGAGTATAACTCAACTGAGAGAGTATCACTAAACTGAGATACTATTACTCAACTGAGAGAGTATTACTAACCCGAGAGAGTATTACTAAACTGAGAGAATATTACTAAACTGAGAGAATATTACTAAACTGAGAGAATATTACTAAACTGAGAGAGCTGAGAGAATATTACTAAACTGAGAGAATATTACTAAACTGAGAGAGTATTACAAGACTGAGAGAGTATTACTAAACTGAGAGAGTATTACTAACCCGAGAGAGTATTACTAAACTGAGAGAGTATTACTAAACTGAGAGAATATTACTAAACTGAGAGAGTATTACTAAACTGATAGAGCTGAGATAATATTACTAAACTGAGAGAATATTACTAAACTGAGAGAGTATTACTAATCTGAGAGAGTATTACTAAACTGAGAGAGTGTTACTAAACTGAGAGAATATTACTCAACTGAGAGAGTATTACTAACCCGAGAGAGTATTGCTAAACTGAGAGAATATTACTAAACTGAGAGAGCTGAGAGAATATTACTAAACTGAGAGAATATTACTAAACTGAGAGAGTATTACTAAACTGAGAGAATATTACTAAACTGAGAGAGTATTACTAAACTGATAGATCTGAGAGAATATTACTAAACTGAGAGAATATTACTAAACTGAGAGAATATTACTAAACTGAGAGAGTATTACTCAACTGAGAGAGTATTACTAAACTGAGAGAGTATTACTAAACTGAGAGAGTATTACTAAACTGAGAGAGTGTTACTAAACTGAGAGAATATGACTCAACTGAGAGAGTATTACTAAACTGAGAGAGTATTACTAAACTGAGATAGTGTTACTAAACTGAGATAATATTACTCAACGGAGAGATTATTACTCAACTGAGAGAGTATTACTAAACTGAGAGAGTATTACTAAACTGAGAGAGTGTTACTAAACTGAGAGAGTATTACTAAACTGAGAGAGCTGAGAGAATATTACTAAACTGAGAGAATATTACTAAACTGAGAGAGTATTACTAAACTGAGAGAGTGTTACTAAACTGAGAGAATATTACTCAACTGAGAGAGTATTACAAAACGGAGAGAGTATTACTCAACTGAGAGAGTATTACTCAACTGAGAGAGTATTACTAAACTGAGAGAGTATAACTCAACTGAGAGAGTATCACTAAACTGAGAGAATATTACTCAACTGAGAGACTATTACTAACCCGAGAGAGTATTACTAAACTGAGAGAATATTACTAAACTGAGAGAATATTACTAAACTGAGAGAATATTACTAAACTGAGAGAGTATTACTAAACTGAGAGAGCTGAGAGAATATTACTAAACTGAGAGAGTATTACTAAACTGAGACAGTTTTACTAAACTGAGAGAGTGTTACTAAACTGAGAGAGTATTACTAAACTGAGAGAGCTGAGAGAGTATTACAAGACTGAGAGAGTATTACTAAACTGAGAGAGTTTTAATAAACTGAGAGAATATTACTTACCCGAGAGAGTATTACTAAACTGAGAGAATATTACTAAACTGAGAGAATATTACTAAACTGAGAGAATATTACTAAAATGAGAGAATATTACTAAACTGAGAGAATATTACTAAACTGAGAGAGTATTACTAAACTGAGAGAATATTACTAAACTGAGAGATTATTACTAAACTGAGAGAATATTACTAAACTGAGAGAATATTACTAAACTGAGAGAATATTACTAAACTGAGAGATTATTACTAAACTGAGAGAGTATTACTAAACTGAGAGAGTATAACTCAACTGAGAGAGTATCACTAAACTGAGAGACTATTACTCAACTGAGAGAGTATTACTAACCCGAGAGAGTATTACTAAACTGAGAGAATATTACTAAACTGAGAGAATATTACTAAACTGAGAGAATATTACTAAACTGAGAGAGCTGAGAGAATATTACTAAACTGAGAGAATATTACTAAACTGAGAGAGTATTACAAGACTGAGAGAGTATTACTAAACTGAGAGAGTATTACTAACCCGAGAGAGTATTACTAAACTGAGAGAGTATTACTAAACTGAGAGAATATTACTAAACTGAGAGAGTATTACTAAACTGAGAGAGCTGAGAGAATATTACTAAACTGAGAGAGCTGAGAGAATATTACTAAACTGAGAGAATATTAATAAACTGAGAGAACATTACTAAACTGAGAGAGTATTACTAAACTGAGAGAATATTACTAAACTGAGAGAGTATTACTAACCTGATAGAGCTGAGAGAATATTACTAAACTGAGAGAATATTACTAAACTGAGAGAGTATTACTAAACTGAGAGAGTATTCCAAAACTGAGAGAGTATTACCCAACTGAGAGAGTATTACTCAACTGAGAGAGTATTACTAAACTGAGAGAGTGTTACTAAACTGAGAGATTATTACTCAACTGTGAGAGTATTACAAAACGGAGAGAGTATTACTCAACTGAGAGAGTATTACTCAACTGAGAGAGTATTACTAAACTGAGAGAGTATAACTCAACTGAGAGAGTATCACTAAACTGAGAGAATATTACTCAACTGAGAGAGTATTACTAACCTGAGAGAGTATTACTAAACTGAGAGAATATTACTAAACTGAGAGAATATTACTAAACTGAGAGAGCTGAGAGAATATTACTAAACTGAGAGAATATTACTAAACTGAGAGAGTATTACTAAACTGAGAGAATATTACTAAACTGAGAGAATATTACTAAACTGAGAGATTATTACTAAACTGAGAGAGTATTACTAAACTGAGAGAGTATAACTCAACTGAGAGAGTATCACTAAACTGAGAGACTATTACTCAACTGAGAGAGTATTACTAACCCGAGAGAGTATTACTAAACTGAGAGAATATTACTAAACTGAGAGAATATTACTAAACTGAGAGAATATTACTAAACTGAGAGAGCTGAGAGAATATTACTAAACTGAGAGAATATTACTAAACTGAGAGAGTATTACAAGACTGAGAGAGTATTACTAAACTGAGAGAGTATTACTAACCCGAGAGAGTATTACTAAACTGAGAGAGTATTACTAAACTGAGAGAATATTACTAAACTGAGAGAGTATTACTAAACTGATAGAGCTGAGATAATATTACTAAACTGAGAGAATATTACTAAACTGAGAGAGTATTACTAATCTGAGAGAGTATTACTAAACTGAGAGAGTGTTACTAAACTGAGAGAATATTACTCAACTGAGAGAGTATTACTGACCCGAGAGAGTATTGCTAAACTGAGAGAATATTACTAAACTGAGAGAGCTGAGAGAATATTACTAAACTGAGAGAATATTACTAAACTGAGAGAGTATTACTAAACTGAGAGAATATTACTAAACTGAGAGAGTATTACTAAACTGATAGATCTGAGAGAATATTACTAAACTGAGAGAATATTACTAAACTGAGAGAATATTACTAAACTGAGAGAGTATTACTCAACTGAGAGAGTATTACTAAACTGAGAGAGTATTACTAAACTGAGAGAGTATTACTAAACTGAGAGAGTGTTACTAAACTGAGAGAATATGACTCAACTGAGAGAGTATTACTAAACTGAGAGAGTATTACTAAACTGAGATAGTGTTACTAAACTGAGATAATATTACTCAACGGAGAGATTATTACTCAACTGAGAGAGTATTACTAAACTGAGAGAGTATTACTAAACTGAGAGAGTGTTACTAAACTGAGAGAGTATTACTAAACTGAGAGAGCTGAGAGAATATTACTAAACTGAGAGAATATTACTAAACTGAGAGAGTATTACTAAACTGAGAGAGTGTTACTAAACTGAGAGAATATTACTCAACTGAGAGAGTATTACAAAACGGAGAGAGTATTACTCAACTGAGAGAGTATTACTCAACTGAGAGAGTATTACTAAACTGAGAGAGTATAACTCAACTGAGAGAGTATCACTAAACTGAGAGAATATTACTCAACTGAGAGACTATTACTAACCCGAGAGAGTATTACTAAACTGAGAGAATATTACTAAACTGAGAGAATATTACTAAACTGAGAGAATATTACTAAACTGAGAGAGCTGAGAGAATATTACTAAATTGAGAGAATATTACTAAACTGAGAGAGTATTACTAAACTGAGAGAATATTACCAAACTGAGAGAGTATTACTAAACTGAGAGAGCTGAGAGAATATTACTAAACTGAGAGAATGTTACTAAACTGAGAGAGTATTACTCAACTGAGAGAGTATTACTAAACTGAGAGAGTATTACTAAACTGAGAGAGTGATACTAAACTGAGAGATTATTACTCAACTGTGAGAGTATTACAAAACTGAGAGAGTATTACTCAACTGAGAGAGTATTACTCAACTGAGAGAGTATTACTAAACTGAGAGAGTATAACTCAACTGAGGGAGTATCACTAAACTGAGAGAATATTACTCAACTGAGAGAGTATTACTAACCCGACAGAGTATTACTAAACAGAGAAAATTACTAAACTGAGAGAATATTACTAAACTGAGAGAATATTACTAAACTGAGAGAGCTGAGAGAATATGACTAACCCGAGAGAGTATTACTAAACTGAGAGAATATTACTAAACTGAGAGAATATTACTAAACTGAGAGAATATTACTAAACTGAGAGAGCTGAGAGAATATTACTAAACTGAGAGAATATTACTAAACTGAGAGAGTATTACTAAACTGAGAGAATATTACTAAACTGAGAGAGTATTACTAAACTGATAGATCTGAGAGAATATTACTAAACTGAGAGAATATTACTAAACTGAGAGAGTATTACTAAACTGAGAGAATATTACTAAACTGAGAGAGTATTACTAACCCGAGAGAGTATTACTAAACTGAGAGAGTATTACTAAACTGAGAGAATATTACTAAACTGAGAGAGTATTACTAAACTGATAGAGCTGAGATAATATTACTAAACTGAGAGAATATTACTAAACTGAGAGAGTATTACTAATCTGAGAGAGTATTACTAAACTGAGAGAGTGTTACTAAACTGAGAGAATATTACTCAACTGAGAGAGTATTACTAACCCGAGAGAGTATTGCTAAACTGAGAGAATATTACTAAACTGAGAGAGCTGAGAGAATACTACTAAACTGAGAGAATATTACTAAACTGAGAGAGTATTACTAAACTGAGAGAATATTACTAAACTGAGAGAGTATTACTAAACTGATAGATCTGAGAGAATATTACTAAACTGAGAGAATATTACTAAACTGAGAGAATATTACTAAACTGAGAGAATATTACTAAACTGAGAGAGTATTACTAAACTGAGAGAGCTGAGAGAATATTACTAAACTGAGAGAGCTGAGAGAATATTACTAAACTGAGAGAATATTACTAAACTGAGAGAACATTACTAAACTGAGAGAGTATTACTAAACTGAGAGAGTATTACTAAACTGAGAGAGTGTTACTAAACTGAGAGAGTATTACTAAACTGAGAGAGCTGAGAGAATATTACTAAACTGAGAGAGCTGAGAGAATATTACTAAACTGAGAGAATATTAATAAACTGAGAGAACATTACTAAACTGAGAGAGTATTACTAAACTGAGAGAATATTACTAAACTGAGAGAGTATTACTAACCTGATAGAGCTGAGAGAATATTACTAAACTGAGAGAATATTACTAAACTGAGAGAGTATTACTAAACTGAGAGAGTATTCCAAAACTGAGAGAGTATTACCCAACTGAGAGAGTATTACTCAACTGAGAGAGTATTACTAAACTGAGAGAGTGTTACTAAACTGAGAGATTATTACTCAACTGTGAGAGTATTACAAAACGGAGAGAGTATTACTCAACTGAGAGAGTATTACTCAACTGAGAGAGTATTACTAAACTGAGAGAGTATAACTCAACTGAGAGAGTATCACTAAACTGAGAGAATATTACTCAACTGAGAGAGTATTACTAACCTGAGAGAGTATTACTAAACTGAGAGAATATTACTAAACTGAGAGAATATTACTAAACTGAGAGAGCTGAGAGAATATTACTAAACTGAGAGAATATTACTAAACTGAGAGAGTATTACTAAACTGAGAGAATATTACTAAACTGAGAGAGTATTACTAAACTGAGAGAGCTGAGAGAATATTACTAAACTGAGAGAATATTACTAAACTTGAGAGAGTGTTACTAAACTGAGAGAGTATTACTAAACTGAGAGAGCTGAGAGAGTATTACAAGACTTAGAGAGTATTACTAAACTGAGAGAGTTTTAATAAACTGAGAGAATATTACTTACCCGAGAGAGTATTACTAAACTGAGAGAATATTACTAAACTGAGAGAATATTACTAAACTGAGAGAATATTACTAAACTGAGAGAATATTACTAAACTGAGAGAATATTACTAAACTGAGAGAATATTTCTAAACTGAGAGAATATTACTAAACTGAGAGATTATTACTAAACTGAGAGAATATTACTAAACTGAGAGAATATTACTAAACTGAGAGAATATTACTAAACTGAGAGATTATTACTAAACTGAGAGAGTATTACTAAACTGAGAGAGTATAACTCAACTGAGAGAGTATCACTAAACTGAGAGACTATTACTCAACTGAGAGAGTATTACTAACCCGAGAGAGTATTACTAAACTGAGAGAATATTACTAAACTGAGAGAATATTACTAAACTGAGAGAATATTACTAAACTGAGAGAGCTGAGAGAATATTACTAAACTGAGAGAATATTACTAAACTGAGAGAGTATTACAAGACTGAGAGAGTATTACTAAACTGAGAGAGTATTACTAACCCGAGAGAGTATTACTAAACTGAGAGAGTATTACTAAACTGAGAGAATATTACTAAACTGAGAGAGTATTACTAAACTGATAGAGCTGAGATAATATTACTAAACTGAGAGAATATTACTAAACTGAGAGAGTGTTACTAAACTGAGAGAATATTACTCAACTGAGAGAGTATTACTGACCCGAGAGAGTATTGCTAAACTGAGAGAATATTACTAAACTGAGAGAGCTGAGAGAATACTACTAAACTGAGAGAATATTACTAAACTGAGAGAGTATTACTAAACTGAGATAGTGTTACTAAACTGAGATAATATTACTCAACGGAGAGATTATTACTCAACTGAGAGAGTATTACTAAACTGAGAGAGTATTACTAAACTGAGAGAGTGTTACTAAACTGAGAGAGTATTACTAAACTGAGAGAGCTGAGAGAATATTACTAAACTGAGAGAATATTACTAAACTGAGAGAGTATTACTAAACTGAGAGAGTGTTACTAAACTGAGAGAATATTACTCAACTGAGAGAGTATTACAAAACGGAGAGAGTATTACTCAACTGAGAGAGTATTACTCAACTGAGAGAGTATTACTAAACTGAGAGAGTATAACTCAACTGAGAGAGTATCACTAAACTGAGAGAATATTACTCAACTGAGAGACTATTACTAACCCGAGAGAGTATTACTAAACTGAGAGAATATTACTAAACTGAGAGAATATTACTAAACTGAGAGAATATTACTAAACTGAGAGAGCTGAGAGAATATTACTAAATTGAGAGAATATTACTAAACTGAGAGAGTATTACTAAACTGAGAGAATATTACCAAACTGAGAGAGTATTACTAAACTGAGAGAGCTGAGAGAATATTACTAAACTGAGAGAATGTTACTAAACTGAGAGAGTATTACTCAACTGAGAGAGTATTACTAAACTGAGAGAGTATTACTAAACTGAGAGAGTGATACTAAACTGAGAGATTATTACTCAACTGTGAGAGTATTACAAAACTGAGAGAGTATTACTCAACTGAGAGAGTATTACTCAACTGAGAGAGTATTACTAAACTGAGAGAGTATAACTCAACTGAGGGAGTATCACTAAACTGAGAGAATATTACTCAACTGAGAGAGTATTACTAACCCGACAGAGTATTACTAAACAGAGAAAATTACTAAACTGAGAGAATATTACTAAACTGAGAGAATATTACTAAACTGAGAGAGCTGAGAGAATATGACTAACCCGAGAGAGTATTACTAAACTGAGAGAATATTACTAAACTGAGAGAATATTACTAAACTGAGAGAATATTACTAAACTGAGAGAGCTGAGAGAATATTACTAAACTGAGAGAATATTACTAAACTGAGAGAGTATTACTAAACTGAGAGAATATTACTAAACTGAGAGAGTATTACTAAACTGATAGATCTGAGAGAATATTACTAAACTGAGAGAATATTACTAAACTGAGAGAGTATTACTAAACTGAGAGAATATTACTAAACTGAGAGAGTATTACTAACCCGAGAGAGTATTACTAAACTGAGAGAGTATTACTAAACTGAGAGAATATTACTAAACTGAGAGAGTATTACTAAACTGATAGAGCTGAGATAATATTACTAAACTGAGAGAATATTACTAAACTGAGAGAGTATTACTAATCTGAGAGAGTATTACTAAACTGAGAGAGTGTTACTAAACTGAGAGAATATTACTCAACTGAGAGAGTATTACTAACCCGAGAGAGTATTGCTAAACTGAGAGAATATTACTAAACTGAGAGAGCTGAGAGAATACTACTAAACTGAGAGAATATTACTAAACTGAGAGAGTATTACTAAACTGAGAGAATATTACTAAACTGAGAGAGTATTACTAAACTGATAGATCTGAGAGAATATTACTAAACTGAGAGAATATTACTAAACTGAGAGAATATTACTAAACTGAGAGAATATTACTAAACTGAGAGAGTATTACTAAACTGAGAGAGCTGAGAGAATATTACTAAACTGAGAGAGCTGAGAGAATATTACTAAACTGAGAGAATATTACTAAACTGAGAGAACATTACTAAACTGAGAGAGTATTACTAAACTGAGAGAGTATTACTAAACTGAGAGAGTGTTACTAAACTGAGAGAGTATTACTAAACTGAGAGAGCTGAGAGAATATTACTAAACTGAGAGAGCTGAGAGAATATTACTAAACTGAGAGAATATTAATAAACTGAGAGAACATTACTAAACTGAGAGAGTATTACTAAACTGAGAGAATATTACTAAACTGAGAGAGTATTACTAACCTGATAGAGCTGAGAGAATATTACTAAACTGAGAGAATATTACTAAACTGAGAGAGTATTACTAAACTGAGAGAGTATTCCAAAACTGAGAGAGTATTACCCAACTGAGAGAGTATTACTCAACTGAGAGAGTATTACTAAACTGAGAGAGTGTTACTAAACTGAGAGATTATTACTCAACTGTGAGAGTATTACAAAACGGAGAGAGTATTACTCAACTGAGAGAGTATTACTCAACTGAGAGAGTATTACTAAACTGAGAGAGTATAACTCAACTGAGAGAGTATCACTAAACTGAGAGAATATTACTCAACTGAGAGAGTATTACTAACCTGAGAGAGTATTACTAAACTGAGAGAATATTACTAAACTGAGAGAATATTACTAAACTGAGAGAGCTGAGAGAATATTACTAAACTGAGAGAATATTACTAAACTGAGAGAGTATTACTAAACTGAGAGAATATTACTAAACTGAGAGAGTATTACTAAACTGAGAGAGCTGAGAGAATATTACTAAACTGAGAGAGTATTACTAAACTGAGACAGTTTTACTAAACTGAGAGAGTGTTACTAAACTGAGAGAGTATTACTAAACTGAGAGAGCTGAGAGAGTATTACAAGACTGAGAGAGTATTACTAAACTGAGAGAGTTTTAATAAACTGAGAGAATATTACTTACCCGAGAGAGTATTACTAAACTGAGAGAATATTACTAAACTGAGAGAATATTACTAAACTGAGAGAATATTACTAAAATGAGAGAATATTACTAAACTGAGAGAATATTACTAAACTGAGAGAATATTTCTAAACTGAGAGAATATTACTAAACTGAGAGATTATTACTAAACTGAGAGAATATTACTAAACTGAGAGAATATTACTAAACTGAGAGAATATTACTAAACTGAGAGATTATTACTAAACTGAGAGAGTATTACTAAACTGAGAGAGTATAACTCAACTGAGAGAGTATCACTAAACTGAGAGACTATTACTCAACTGAGAGAGTATTACTAACCCGAGAGAGTATTACTAAACTGAGAGAATATTACTAAACTGAGAGAATATTACTAAACTGAGAGAATATTACTAAACTGAGAGAGCTGAGAGAATATTACTAAACTGAGAGAATATTACTAAACTGAGAGAGTATTACAAGACTGAGAGAGTATTACTAAACTGAGAGAGTATTACTAACCCGAGAGAGTATTACTAAACTGAGAGAGTATTACTAAACTGAGAGAATATTACTAAACTGAGAGAGTATTACTAAACTGATAGAGCTGAGATAATATTACTAAACTGAGAGAATATTACTAAACTGAGAGAGTGTTACTAAACTGAGAGAATATTACTCAACTGAGAGAGTATTACTGACCCGAGAGAGTATTGCTAAACTGAGAGAATATTACTAAACTGAGAGAGCTGAGAGAATACTACTAAACTGAGAGAATATTACTAAACTGAGAGAGTATTACTAAACTGAGAGAATATTACTAAACTGAGAGAGTATTACTAAACTGATAGATCTGAGAGAATATTACTAAACTGAGAGAATATTACTAAACTGAGAGAATATTACTAAACTGAGAGAATATTACTAAACTGAGAGAGTATTACTAAACTGAGAGAGCTGAGAGAATATTACTAAACTGAGAGAGCTGAGAGAATATTACTAAACTGAGAGAATATTACTAAACTGAGAGAACATTACTAAACTGAGAGAGTATTACTAAACTGAGAGAGTATTACTAAACTGAGAGAGTGTTACTAAACTGAGAGAGTATTACTAAACTGAGAGAGCTGAGAGAATATTACTAAACTGAGAGAGCTGAGAGAATATTACTAAACTGAGAGAATATTAATAAACTGAGAGAACATTACTAAACTGAGAGAGTATTACTAAACTGAGAGAATATTACTAAACTGAGAGAGTATTACTAACCTGATAGAGCTGAGAGAATATTACTAAACTGAGAGAATATTACTAAACTGAGAGATATTACTCAACTGAGAGAGTATTCCAAAACTGAGAGAGTATTACCCAACTGAGAGAGTATTACTCAACTGAGAGAGTATTACTAAACTGAGAGAGTGTTACTAAACTGAGAGATTATTACTCAACTGAGAGAGTATTACAAAACGGAGAGAGTATTACTCAACTGAGAGAGTATTACTCAACTGAGAGAGTATTACTAAACTGAGAGAGTATAACTCAACTGAGAGAGTATCACTAAACTGAGAGAATATTACTCAACTGAGAGAGTATTACTAACCTGAGAGAGTATTACTAAACTGAGAGAATATTACTAAACTGAGAGAATATTACTAAACTGAGAGAGCTGAGAGAATATTACTAAACTGAGAGAATATTACTAAACTGAGAGAGTATTACTAAACTGAGAGAATATTACTAAACTGAGAGAGTATTACTAAACTGAGAGAGTATTACTAACCCGACAGAGTATTACTAAACAGAGAAAATTACTAAACTGAGAGAATATTACTAAACTGAGAGAATATTACTAAACTGAGAGAGCTGAGAGAATATGACTAACCCGAGAGAGTATTACTAAACTGAGAGAATATTACTAAACTGAGAGAATATTACTAAACTGAGAGAATATTACTAAACTGAGAGAGTATTACTAAACTGAGAGAATATTACTAAACTGAGAGAGTATTACTAAACTGAGAGAATATTACTAAACTGAGAGAGTATTACTAAACTGATAGATCTGAGAGAATATTACTAAACTGAGAGAATATTACTAAACTGAGAGAATATTACTAAACTGAGAGAGTATTACTAACCCGAGAGAGTATTACTAAACTGAGAGAGTATTACTAAACTGAGAGAATATTACTAAACTGAGAGAGTATTACTAAACTGATAGAGCTGAGATAATATTACTAAACTGAGAGAATATTACTAAACTGAGAGAGTATTACTAATCTGAGAGAGTATTACTAAACTGAGAGAGTGTTACTAAACTGAGAGAATATTACTCAACTGAGAGAGTATTACTAACCCGAGAGAGTATTGCTAAACTGAGAGAATATTACTAAACTGAGAGAGCTGAGAGAATACTACTAAACTGAGAGAATATTACTAAACTGAGAGAGTATTACTAAACTGAGAGAATATTACTAAACTGAGAGAGTATTACTAAACTGATAGATCTGAGAGAATATTACTAAACTGAGAGAATATTACTAAACTGAGAGAATATTACTAAACTGAGAGAATATTACTAAACTGAGAGAGTATTACTAAACTGAGAGAGCTGAGAGAATATTACTAAACTGAGAGAGCTGAGAGAATATTACTAAACTGAGAGAATATTACTAAACTGAGAGAACATTACTAAACTGAGAGAGTATTACTAAACTGAGAGAGTATTACTAAACTGAGAGAGTGTTACTAAACTGAGAGAGTATTACTAAACTGAGAGAGCTGAGAGAATATTACTAAACTGAGAGAGCTGAGAGAATATTACTAAACTGAGAGAATATTAATAAACTGAGAGAACATTACTAAACTGAGAGAGTATTACTAAACTGAGAGAATATTACTAAACTGAGAGAGTATTACTAACCTGATAGAGCTGAGAGAATATTACTAAACTGAGAGAATATTACTAAACTGAGAGAGTATTACTAAACTGAGAGAGTATTCCAAAACTGAGAGAGTATTACCCAACTGAGAGAGTATTACTCAACTGAGAGAGTATTACTAAACTGAGAGAGTGTTACTAAACTGAGAGATTATACTACTGTGAGAGTATTACAAAACTGAGAGAGTATTACTCAACTGAGAGAGTATTACTCAACTGAGAGAGTATTACTAAACTGAGAGAGTATAACTCAACTGAGAGAGTATCACTAAACTGAGAGAGTATTACTAAACTGAGAGAATATTACTAAACTGAGAGAATATTACTAAACTGAGAGAATATTACTAAACTGAGAGAATATTACTAAACTGAGAGAATATTACTAAACTGAGAGAATATTACTAAACTGAGAGAATATTACTAAACTGAGAGATTATTACTAAACTGAGAGAGTATTACTAAACTGAGAGAGTATAACTCAACTGAGAGAGTATCACTAAACTGAGAGACTATTACTCAACTGAGAGAGTATTACTAACCCGAGAGAGTATTACTAAACTGAGAGAATATTACTAAACTGAGAGAATATTACTAAACTGAGAGAATATTACTAAACTGAGAGAGCTGAGAGAATATTACTAAACTGAGAGAATATTACTAAACTGAGAGAGTATTACAAGACTGAGAGAGTATTACTAAACTGAGAGAGTATTACTAAACTGAGAGAGTATTACTAAACTGAGAGAATATTACTAAACTGAGAGAGTATTACTAAACTGATAGAGCTGAGATAATATTACTAAACTGAGAGAATATTACTAAACTGAGAGAGTATTACTAATCTGAGAGAGTATTACTAAACTGAGAGAGTGTTACTAAACTGAGAGAATATTACTCAACTGAGAGAGTATTACTGACCCGAGAGAGTATTGCTAAACTGAGAGAATATTACTAAACTGAGAGAGCTGAGAGAATATTACTAAACTGAGAGAATATTACTAAACTGAGAGAGTATTACTAAACTGAGAGAATATTACTAAACTGAGAGAGTATTACTAAACTGATAGATCTGAGAGAATATTACTAAACTGAGAGAATATTACTAAACTGAGAGAATATTACTAAACTGAGAGAGTATTACTCAACTGAGAGAGTATTACTAAACTGAGAGAGTATTACTAAACTGAGAGAGTATTACTAAACTGAGAGAGTGTTACTAAACTGAGAGAATATGACTCAACTGAGAGAGTATTACTAAACTGAGAGAGTATTACTAAACTGAGATAGTGTTACTAAACTGAGATAATATTACTCAACGGAGAGATTATTACTCAACTGAGAGAGTATTACTAAACTGAGAGAGTATTACTAAACTGAGAGAGTGTTACTAAACTGAGAGAGTATTACTAAACTGAGAGAGCTGAGAGAATATTACTAAACTGAGAGAATATTACTAAACTGAGAGAGTATTACTAAACTGAGAGAGTGTTACTAAACTGAGAGAATATTACTCAACTGAGAGAGTATTACAAAACGGAGAGAGTATTACTCAACTGAGAGAGTATTACTCAACTGAGAGAGTATTACTAAACTGAGAGAGTATAACTCAACTGAGAGAGTATCACTAAACTGAGAGAATATTACTCAACTGAGAGACTATTACTAACCCGAGAGAGTATTACTAAACTGAGAGAATATTACTAAACTGAGAGAATATTACTAAACTGAGAGAGCTGAGAGAATATTACTAAATTGAGAGAATATTACTAAACTGAGAGAGTATTACTAAACTGAGAGAATATTACCAAACTGAGAGAGTATTACTAAACTGAGAGAGCTGAGAGAATATTACTAAACTGAGAGAATGTTACTAAACTGAGAGAGTATTACTCAACTGAGAGAGTATTACTAAACTGAGAGAGTATTACTAAACTGAGAGAGTGATACTAAACTGAGAGATTATTACTCAACTGTGAGAGTATTACAAAACTGAGAGAGTATTACTCAACTGAGAGAGTATTACTCAACTGAGAGAGTATTACTAAACTGAGAGAGTATAACTCAACTGAGGGAGTATCACTAAACTGAGAGAATATTACTCAACTGAGAGAGTATTACTAACCCGACAGAGTATTACTAAACAGAGAAAATTACTAAACTGAGAGAATATTACTAAACTGAGAGAATATTACTAAACTGAGAGAGCTGAGAGAATATGACTAACCCGAGAGAGTATTACTAAACTGAGAGAATATTACTAAACTGAGAGAATATTACTAAACTGAGAGAATATTACTAAACTGAGAGAGCTGAGAGAATATTACTAAACTGAGAGAATATTACTAAACTGAGAGAGTATTACTAAACTGAGAGAATATTACTAAACTGAGAGAGTATTACTAAACTGATAGATCTGAGAGAATATTACTAAACTGAGAGAATATTACTAAACTGAGAGAGTATTACTAAACTGAGAGAATATTACTAAACTGAGAGAGTATTACTAACCCGAGAGAGTATTACTAAACTGAGAGAGTATTACTAAACTGAGAGAATATTACTAAACTGAGAGAGTATTACTAAACTGATAGAGCTGAGATAATATTACTAAACTGAGAGAATATTACTAAACTGAGAGAGTATTACTAATCTGAGAGAGTATTACTAAACTGAGAGAGTGTTACTAAACTGAGAGAATATTACTCAACTGAGAGAGTATTACTAACCCGAGAGAGTATTGCTAAACTGAGAGAATATTACTAAACTGAGAGAGCTGAGAGAATACTACTAAACTGAGAGAATATTACTAAACTGAGAGAGTATTACTAAACTGAGAGAATATTACTAAACTGAGAGAGTATTACTAAACTGATAGATCTGAGAGAATATTACTAAACTGAGAGAATATTACTAAACTGAGAGAATATTACTAAACTGAGAGAATATTACTAAACTGAGAGAGTATTACTAAACTGAGAGAGCTGAGAGAATATTACTAAACTGAGAGAGCTGAGAGAATATTACTAAACTGAGAGAATATTACTAAACTGAGAGAACATTACTAAACTGAGAGAGTATTACTAAACTGAGAGAGTATTACTAAACTGAGAGAGTGTTACTAAACTGAGAGAGTATTACTAAACTGAGAGAGCTGAGAGAATATTACTAAACTGAGAGAGCTGAGAGAATATTACTAAACTGAGAGAATATTAATAAACTGAGAGAACATTACTAAACTGAGAGAGTATTACTAAACTGAGAGAATATTACTAAACTGAGAGAGTATTACTAACCTGATAGAGCTGAGAGAATATTACTAAACTGAGAGAATATTACTAAACTGAGAGAGTATTACTAAACTGAGAGAGTATTCCAAAACTGAGAGAGTATTACCCAACTGAGAGAGTATTACTCAACTGAGAGAGTATTACTAAACTGAGAGAGTGTTACTAAACTGAGAGATTATTACTCAACTGTGAGAGTATTACAAAACGGAGAGAGTATTACTCAACTGAGAGAGTATTACTCAACTGAGAGAGTATTACTAAACTGAGAGAGTATAACTCAACTGAGAGAGTATCACTAAACTGAGAGAATATTACTCAACTGAGAGAGTATTACTAACCTGAGAGAGTATTACTAAACTGAGAGAATATTACTAAACTGAGAGAATATTACTAAACTGAGAGAGCTGAGAGAATATTACTAAACTGAGAGAATATTACTAAACTGAGAGAGTATTACTAAACTGAGAGAATATTACTAAACTGAGAGAGTATTACTAAACTGAGAGAGCTGAGAGAATATTACTAAACTGAGAGAGTATTACTAAACTGAGACAGTTTTACTAAACTGAGAGAGTGTTACTAAACTGAGAGAGTATTACTAAACTGAGAGAGCTGAGAGAGTATTACAAGACTGAGAGAGTATTACTAAACTGAGAGAGTTTTAATAAACTGAGAGAATATTACTTACCCGAGAGAGTATTACTAAACTGAGAGAATATTACTAAACTGAGAGAATATTACTAAACTGAGAGAATATTACTAAAATGAGAGAATATTACTAAACTGAGAGAATATTACTAAACTGAGAGAATATTTCTAAACTGAGAGAATATTACTAAACTGAGAGATTATTACTAAACTGAGAGAATATTACTAAACTGAGAGAATATTACTAAACTGAGAGAATATTACTAAACTGAGAGATTATTACTAAACTGAGAGAGTATTACTAAACTGAGAGAGTATAACTCAACTGAGAGAGTATCACTAAACTGAGAGACTATTACTCAACTGAGAGAGTATTACTAACCCGAGAGAGTATTACTAAACTGAGAGAATATTACTAAACTGAGAGAATATTACTAAACTGAGAGAATATTACTAAACTGAGAGAGCTGAGAGAATATTACTAAACTGAGAGAATATTACTAAACTGAGAGAGTATTACAAGACTGAGAGAGTATTACTAAACTGAGAGAGTATTACTAACCCGAGAGAGTATTACTAAACTGAGAGAGTATTACTAAACTGAGAGAATATTACTAAACTGAGAGAGTATTACTAAACTGAGAGAGCTGAGAGAATATTACTAAACTGAGAGAGCTGAGAGAATATTACTAAACTGAGAGAATATTAATAAACTGAGAGAACATTACTAAACTGAGAGAGTATTACTAAACTGAGAGAATATTACTAAACTGAGAGAGTATTACTAACCTGATAGAGCTGAGAGAATATTACTAAACTGAGAGAATATTACTAAACTGAGAGAGTATTACTAAACTGAGAGAGTATTCCAAAACTGAGAGAGTATTACCCAACTGAGAGAGTATTACTCAACTGAGAGAGTATTACTAAACTGAGAGAGTGTTACTAAACTGAGAGATTATTACTCAACTGTGAGAGTATTACAAAACGGAGAGAGTATTACTCAACTGAGAGAGTATTACTCAACTGAGAGAGTATTACTAAACTGAGAGAGTATAACTCAACTGAGAGAGTATCACTAAACTGAGAGAATATTACTCAACTGAGAGAGTATTACTAACCTGAGAGAGTATTAGTAAACTGAGAGAATATTACTAAACTGAGAGAATATTACTAAACTGAGAGAGCTGAGAGAATATTACTAAACTGAGAGAATATTACTAAACTGAGAGAGTATTACTAAACTGAGAGAATATTACTAAACTGAGAGAATATTACTAAACTGAGAGATTATTACTAAACTGAGAGAGTATTACTAAACTGAGAGAGTATAACTCAACTGAGAGAGTATCACTAAACTGAGAGACTATTACTCAACTGAGAGAGTATTACTAACCCGAGAGAGTATTACTAAACTGAGAGAATATTACTAAACTGAGAGAATATTACTAAACTGAGAGAATATTACTAAACTGAGAGAGAGAGTATTACTAAACTGAGAGAGTATTACTAAACTGAGAGAGTATTACAAGACTGAGAGAGTATTACTAAACTGAGAGAGTATTACTAACCCGAGAGAGTATTACTAAACTGAGAGAGTATTACTAAACTGAGAGAATATTACTAAACTGAGAGAGTATTACTAAACTGATAGAGCTGAGATAATATTACTAAACTGAGAGAATATTACTAAACTGAGAGAGTATTACTAATCTGAGAGAGTATTACTAAACTGAGAGAGTGTTACTAAACTGAGAGAATATTACTCAACTGAGAGAGTATTACTGACCCGAGAGAGTATTGCTAAACTGAGAGAATATTACTAAACTGAGAGAGCTGAGAGAATATTACTAAACTGAGAGAATATTACTAAACTGAGAGAGTATTACTAAACTGAGAGAATATTACTAAACTGAGAGAGTATTACTAAACTGATAGATCTGAGAGAATATTACTAAACTGAGAGAATATTACTAAACTGAGAGAATATTACTAAACTGAGAGAGTATTACTCAACTGAGAGAGTATTACTAAACTGAGAGAGTATTACTAAACTGAGAGAGTATTACTAAACTGAGAGAGTGTTACTAAACTGAGAGAATATGACTCAACTGAGAGAGTATTACTAAACTGAGAGAGTATTACTAAACTGAGATAGTGTTACTAAACTGAGATAATATTACTCAACGGAGAGATTATTACTCAACTGAGAGAGTATTACTAAACTGAGAGAGTATTACTAAACTGAGAGAGTGTTACTAAACTGAGAGAGTATTACTAAACTGAGAGAGCTGAGAGAATATTACTAAACTGAGAGAATATTACTAAACTGAGAGAGTATTACTAAACTGAGAGAGTGTTACTAAACTGAGAGAATATTACTCAACTGAGAGAGTATTACAAAACGGAGAGAGTATTACTCAACTGAGAGAGTATTACTCAACTGAGAGAGTATTACTAAACTGAGAGAGTATAACTCAACTGAGAGAGTATCACTAAACTGAGAGAATATTACTCAACTGAGAGACTATTACTAACCCGAGAGAGTATTACTAAACTGAGAGAATATTACTAAACTGAGAGAATATTACTAAACTGAGAGAATATTACTAAACTGAGAGAGCTGAGAGAATATTACTAAATTGAGAGAATATTACTAAACTGAGAGAGTATTACTAAACTGAGAGAATATTACCAAACTGAGAGAGTATTACTAAACTGAGAGAGCTGAGAGAATATTACTAAACTGAGAGAATGTTACTAAACTGAGAGAGTATTACTCAACTGAGAGAGTATTACTAAACTGAGAGAGTATTACTAAACTGAGAGAGTGATACTAAACTGAGAGATTATTACTCAACTGTGAGAGTATTACAAAACTGAGAGAGTATTACTCAACTGAGAGAGTATTACTCAACTGAGAGAGTATTACTAAACTGAGAGAGTATAACTCAACTGAGGGAGTATCACTAAACTGAGAGAATATTACTCAACTGAGAGAGTATTACTAACCCGACAGAGTATTACTAAACAGAGAAAATTACTAAACTGAGAGAATATTACTAAACTGAGAGAATATTACTAAACTGAGAGAGCTGAGAGAATATGACTAACCCGAGAGAGTATTACTAAACTGAGAGAATATTACTAAACTGAGAGAATATTACTAAACTGAGAGAATATTACTAAACTGAGAGAGCTGAGAGAATATTACTAAACTGAGAGAATATTACTAAACTGAGAGAGTATTACTAAACTGAGAGAATATTACTAAACTGAGAGAGTATTACTAAACTGATAGATCTGAGAGAATATTACTAAACTGAGAGAATATTACTAAACTGAGAGAGTATTACTAAACTGAGAGAATATTACTAAACTGAGAGAGTATTACTAACCCGAGAGAGTATTACTAAACTGAGAGAGTATTACTAAACTGAGAGAATATTACTAAACTGAGAGAGTATTACTAAACTGATAGAGCTGAGATAATATTACTAAACTGAGAGAATATTACTAAACTGAGAGAGTATTACTAATCTGAGAGAGTATTACTAAACTGAGAGAGTGTTACTAAACTGAGAGAATATTACTCAACTGAGAGAGTATTACTAACCCGAGAGAGTATTGCTAAACTGAGAGAATATTACTACTAAACTGAGAGAATATTACTAAACTGAGAGAGTATTACTAAACTGAGAGAATATTACTAAACTGAGAGAGTATTACTAAACTGATAGATCTGAGAGAATATTACTAAACTGAGAGAATATTACTAAACTGAGAGAATATTACTAAACTGAGAGAATATTACTAAACTGAGAGAGTATTACTAAACTGAGAGAGCTGAGAGAATATTACTAAACTGAGAGAGCTGAGAGAATATTACTAAACTGAGAGAATATTACTAAACTGAGAGAACATTACTAAACTGAGAGAGTATTACTAAACTGAGAGAGTATTACTAAACTGAGAGAGTGTTACTAAACTGAGAGAGTATTACTAAACTGAGAGAGCTGAGAGAATATTACTAAACTGAGAGAGCTGAGAGAATATTACTAAACTGAGAGAATATTAATAAACTGAGAGAACATTACTAAACTGAGAGAGTATTACTAAACTGAGAGAATATTACTAAACTGAGAGAGTATTACTAACCTGATAGAGCTGAGAGAATATTACTAAACTGAGAGAATATTACTAAACTGAGAGAGTATTACTAAACTGAGAGAGTATTCCAAAACTGAGAGAGTATTACCCAACTGAGAGAGTATTACTCAACTGAGAGAGTATTACTAAACTGAGAGAGTGTTACTAAACTGAGAGATTATTACTCAACTGTGAGAGTATTACAAAACGGAGAGAGTATTACTCAACTGAGAGAGTATTACTCAACTGAGAGAGTATTACTAAACTGAGAGAGTATAACTCAACTGAGAGAGTATCACTAAACTGAGAGAATATTACTCAACTGAGAGAGTATTACTAACCTGAGAGAGTATTACTAAACTGAGAGAATATTACTAAACTGAGAGAATATTACTAAACTGAGAGAGCTGAGAGAATATTACTAAACTGAGAGAATATTACTAAACTGAGAGAGTATTACTAAACTGAGAGAATATTACTAAACTGAGAGAATATTACTAAACTGAGAGATTATTACTAAACTGAGAGAGTATTACTAAACTGAGAGAGTATAACTCAACTGAGAGAGTATCACTAAACTGAGAGACTATTACTCAACTGAGAGAGTATTACTAACCCGAGAGAGTATTACTAAACTGAGAGAATATTACTAAACTGAGAGAATATTACTAAACTGAGAGAATATTACTAAACTGAGAGAGCTGAGAGAATATTACTAAACTGAGAGAATATTACTAAACTGAGAGAGTATTACAAGACTGAGAGAGTATTACTAAACTGAGAGAGTATTACTAACCCGAGAGAGTATTACTAAACTGAGAGAGTATTACTAAACTGAGAGAATATTACTAAACTGAGAGAGTATTACTAAACTGATAGAGCTGAGATAATATTACTAAACTGAGAGAATATTACTAAACTGAGAGAGTATTACTAATCTGAGAGAGTATTACTAAACTGAGAGAGTGTTACTAAACTGAGAGAATATTACTCAACTGAGAGAGTATTACTGACCCGAGAGAGTATTGCTAAACTGAGAGAATATTACTAAACTGAGAGAGCTGAGAGAATATTACTAAACTGAGAGAATATTACTAAACTGAGAGAGCTGAGAGAATATTACTAAACTGAGAGAATATTACTAAACTGAGAGAGTATTACTAAACTGAGAGAATATTACTAAACTGAGAGAGTATTACTAAACTGATAGATCTGAGAGAATATTACTAAACTGAGAGAATATTACTAAACTGAGAGAATATTACTAAACTGAGAGAGTATTACTCAACTGAGAGAGTATTACTAAACTGAGAGAGTATTACTAAACTGAGAGAGTATTACTAAACTGAGAGAGTGTTACTAAACTGAGAGAATATGACTCAACTGAGAGAGTATTACTAAACTGAGAGAGTATTACTAAACTGAGATAGTGTTACTAAACTGAGATAATATTACTCAACGGAGAGATTATTACTCAACTGAGAGAGTATTACTAAACTGAGAGAGTATTACTAAACTGAGAGAGTGTTACTAAACTGAGAGAGTATTACTAAACTGAGAGAGCTGAGAGAATATTACAAAACGGAGAGAGTATTACTCAACTGAGAGAGTATTACTCAACTGAGAGAGTATCACTAAACTGAGAGAATATTACTCAACTGAGAGACTATTACTAACCCGAGAGAGTATTACTAAACTGAGAGAATATTACTAAACTGAGAGAATATTACTAAACTGAGAGAATATTACTAAACTGAGAGAGCTGAGAGAATATTACTAAATTGAGAGAATATTACTAAACTGAGAGAGTATTACTAAACTGAGAGAATATTACCAAACTGAGAGAGTATTACTAAACTGAGAGAGCTGAGAGAATATTACTAAACTGAGAGAATGTTACTAAACTGAGAGAGTATTACTAAACTGAGAGAGTATTACTAAACTGAGAGAGCCGAGAGAATATTACTAAACTGAGAGAATATTACTAAACTGAGAGAGTATTACTAAACTGAGAGAGTATTACTAAACTGAGAGAGTATTACTAAACTGAGAGAGTATTACCAAACTGAGAGAGTATTACTAAACTGAGAGAATATTACTAAACTGAGAGAGTATATACTCAAACTGAGAGAGTATCTACTAAACTGAGAGAATATTACTCAACTGAGAGAGTATTACTAACCCGACAGAGTATTACTAAACAGAGAAAATTACTAAACTGAGAGAATATTACTAAACTGAGAGAATATTACTAAACTGAGAGAGCTGAGAGAATATTACTAAATTGAGAGAATATTACTAAACTGAGAGAGTATTACTAAACTGAGAGAATATTACCAAACTGAGAGAGTATTACTAAACTGAGAGAGCTGAGAGAATATGACTAACCCGAGAGAGTATTACTAAACTGAGAGAATATTACTAAACTGAGAGAATATTACTAAACTGAGAGAATATTACTAAACTGAGAGAGCTGAGAGAATATTACTAAACTGAGAGAATATTACTAAACTGAGAGAGTATTACTAAACTGAGAGAATATTACTAAACTGAGAGAGTATTACTAAACTGATAGATCTGAGAGAATATTACTAAACTGAGAGAATATTACTAAACTGAGAGAGTATTACTAAACTGAGAGAATATTACTAAACTGAGAGAGTATTACTAACCCGAGAGAGTATTACTAAACTGAGAGAGTATTACTAAACTGAGAGAATATTACTAAACTGAGAGAGTATTACTAAACTGATAGAGCTGAGATAATATTACTAAACTGAGAGAATATTACTAAACTGAGAGAGTATTACTAATCTGAGAGAGTATTACTAAACTGAGAGAGTGTTACTAAACTGAGAGAATATTACTCAACTGAGAGAGTATTACTAACCCGAGAGAGTATTGCTAAACAGAGAAAATTACTAAACTGAGAGAATATTACTAAACTGAGAGAATATTACTAAACTGAGAGAGCTGAGAGAATATGACTAACCCGAGAGAGTATTACTAAACTGAGAGAATATTACTAAACTGAGAGAATATTACTAAACTGAGAGAATATTACTAAACTGAGAGAGCTGAGAGAATATTACTAAACTGAGAGAATATTACTAAACTGAGAGAGTATTACTAAACTGAGAGAATATTACTAAACTGAGAGAGTATTACTAAACTGATAGATCTGAGAGAATATTACTAAACTGAGAGAATATTACTAAACTGAGAGAGTATTACTAAACTGAGAGAATATTACTAAACTGAGAGAGTATTACTAACCCGAGAGAGTATTACTAAACTGAGAGAGTATTACTAAACTGAGAGAATATTACTAAACTGAGAGAGTATTACTAAACTGATAGAGCTGAGATAATATTACTAAACTGAGAGAATATTACTAAACTGAGAGAGTATTACTAATCTGAGAGAGTATTACTAAACTGAGAGAGTGTTACTAAACTGAGAGAATATTACTCAACTGAGAGAGTATTACTAACCCGAGAGAGTATTGCTAAACTGAGAGAATATTACTAAACTGAGAGAGCTGAGAGAATATTACTAAACTGAGAGAATATTACTAAACTGAGAGAGTATTACTAAACTGAGAGAATATTACTAAACTGAGAGAGTATTACTAAACTGATAGATCTGAGAGAATATTACTAAACTGAGAGAATATTACTAAACTGAGAGAATATTACTAAACTGAGAGAATATTACTAAACTGAGAGAGTATTACTAAACTGAGAGAATATTACTAAACTGAGAGAATATTACTAAACTGAGAGAGTATTACTAAACTGAGAGAGCTGAGAGAATATTACTAAACTGAGAGAGTATTACTAAACTGAGAGAGTGTTACTAAACTGAGAGAGTATTACTAAACTGAGAGAGCTGAGAGAATATTACTAAACTGAGAGAGCTGAGAGAATATTACTAAACTGAGAGAATATTAATAAACTGAGAGAACATTACTAAACTGAGAGAGTATTACTAAACTGAGAGAATATTACTAAACTGAGAGAGTATTACTAACCTGATAGAGCTGAGAGAATATTACTAAACTGAGAGAATATTACTAAACTGAGAGAGTATTACTAAACTGAGAGAGTATTCCAAAACTGAGAGAGTATTACCCAACTGAGAGAGTATTACTCAACTGAGAGAGTATTACTAAACTGAGAGAGTGTTACTAAACTGAGAGATTATTACTCAACTGTGAGAGTATTACAAAACGGAGAGAGTATTACTCAACTGAGAGAGTATTACTCAACTGAGAGAGTATTACTAAACTGAGAGAGTATAACTCAACTGAGAGAGTATCACTAAACTGAGAGAATATTACTCAACTGAGAGAGTATTACTAACCTGAGAGAGTATTACTAAACTGAGAGAATATTACTAAACTGAGAGAATATTACTAAACTGAGAGAGCTGAGAGAATATTACTAAACTGAGAGAATATTACTAAACTGAGAGAGTATTACTAAACTGAGAGAATATTACTAAACTGAGAGAGTATTACTAAACTGAGAGAGCTGAGAGAATATTACTAAACTGAGAGAGTATTACTAAACTGAGACAGTTTTACTAAACTGAGAGAGTGTTACTAAACTGAGAGAGTATTACTAAACTGAGAGAGCTGAGAGAGTATTACAAGACTGAGAGAGTATTACTAAACTGAGAGAGTTTTAATAAACTGAGAGAATATTACTTACCCGAGAGAGTATTACTAAACTGAGAGAATATTACTAAACTGAGAGAATATTACTAAACTGAGAGAATATTACTAAAATGAGAGAATATTACTAAACTGAGAGAATATTACTAAACTGAGAGAATATTTCTAAACTGAGAGAATATTACTAAACTGAGAGATTATTACTAAACTGAGAGAATATTACTAAACTGAGAGAATATTACTAAACTGAGAGAATATTACTAAACTGAGAGATTATTACTAAACTGAGAGAGTATTACTAAACTGAGAGAGTATAACTCAACTGAGAGAGTATCACTAAACTGAGAGACTATTACTCAACTGAGAGAGTATTACTAACCCGAGAGAGTATTACTAAACTGAGAGAATATTACTAAACTGAGAGAATATTACTAAACTGAGAGAATATTACTAAACTGAGAGAGCTGAGAGAATATTACTAAACTGAGAGAATATTACTAAACTGAGAGAGTATTACAAGACTGAGAGAGTATTACTAAACTGAGAGAGTATTACTAACCCGAGAGAGTATTACTAAACTGAGAGAGTATTACTAAACTGAGAGAATATTACTAAACTGAGAGAGTATTACTAAACTGATAGAGCTGAGATAATATTACTAAACTGAGAGAATATTACTAAACTGAGAGAGTGTTACTAAACTGAGAGAATATTACTCAACTGAGAGAGTATTACTGACCCGAGAGAGTATTGCTAAACTGAGAGAATATTACTAAACTGAGAGAGCTGAGAGAATATTACTAAACTGAGAGAATATTACTAAACTGAGAGAGTATTACTAAACTGAGAGAATATTACTAAACTGAGAGAGTATTACTAAACTGATAGATCTGAGAGAATATTACTAAACTGAGAGAATATTACTAAACTGAGAGAATATTACTAAACTGAGAGAATATTACTAAACTGAGAGAGTATTACTAAACTGAGAGAGCTGAGAGAATATTACTAAACTGAGAGAGCTGAGAGAATATTACTAAACTGAGAGAATATTACTAAACTGAGAGAACATTACTAAACTGAGAGAGTATTACTAAACTGAGAGAGTATTACTAAACTGAGAGAGTGTTACTAAACTGAGAGAGTATTACTAAACTGAGAGAGCTGAGAGAATATTACTAAACTGAGAGAGCTGAGAGAATATTACTAAACTGAGAGAATATTAATAAACTGAGAGAACATTACTAAACTGAGAGAGTATTACTAAACTGAGAGAATATTACTAAACTGAGAGAGTATTACTAACCTGATAGAGCTGAGAGAATATTACTAAACTGAGAGAATATTACTAAACTGAGAGAGTATTACTAAACTGAGAGAGTATTCCAAAACTGAGAGAGTATTACCCAACTGAGAGAGTATTACTCAACTGAGAGAGTATTACTAAACTGAGAGAGTGTTACTAAACTGAGAGATTATTACTCAACTGTGAGAGTATTACAAAACGGAGAGAGTATTACTCAACTGAGAGAGTATTACTCAACTGAGAGAGTATTACTAAACTGAGAGAGTATAACTCAACTGAGAGAGTATCACTAAACTGAGAGAATATTACTCAACTGAGAGAGTATTACTAACCTGAGAGAGTATTACTAAACTGAGAGAATATTACTAAACTGAGAGAATATTACTAAACTGAGAGAGCTGAGAGAATATTACTAAACTGAGAGAATATTACTAAACTGAGAGAGTATTACTAAACTGAGAGAATATTACTAAACTGAGAGAGTATTACTAAACTGAGAGAGCTGAGAGAATATTACTAAACTGAGAGAGTATTACTAAACTGAGACAGTTTTACTAAACTGAGAGAGTGTTACTAAACTGAGAGAGTATTACTAAACTGAGAGAGCTGAGAGAGTATTACAAGACTGAGAGAGTATTACTAAACTGAGAGAGTTTTAATAAACTGAGAGAATATTACTTACCCGAGAGAGTATTACTAAACTGAGAGAATATTACTAAACTGAGAGAATATTACTAAACTGAGAGAATATTACTAAAATGAGAGAATATTACTAAACTGAGAGAATATTACTAAACTGAGAGAATATTTCTAAACTGAGAGAATATTACTAAACTGAGAGATTATTACTAAACTGAGAGAATATTACTAAACTGAGAGAATATTACTAAACTGAGAGAATATTACTAAACTGAGAGATTATTACTAAACTGAGAGAGTATTACTAAACTGAGAGAGTATAACTCAACTGAGAGAGTATCACTAAACTGAGAGACTATTACTCAACTGAGAGAGTATTACTAACCCGAGAGAGTATTACTAAACTGAGAGAATATTACTAAACTGAGAGAATATTACTAAACTGAGAGAATATTACTAAACTGAGAGAGCTGAGAGAATATTACTAAACTGAGAGAATATTACTAAACTGAGAGAGTATTACAAGACTGAGAGAGTATTACTAAACTGAGAGAGTATTACTAACCCGAGAGAGTATTACTAAACTGAGAGAGTATTACTAAACTGAGAGAATATTACTAAACTGAGAGAGTATTACTAAACTGATAGAGCTGAGATAATATTACTAAACTGAGAGAATATTACTAAACTGAGAGAGTGTTACTAAACTGAGAGAATATTACTCAACTGAGAGAGTATTACTGACCCGAGAGAGTATTGCTAAACTGAGAGAATATTACTAAACTGAGAGAGCTGAGAGAATACTACTAAACTGAGAGAATATTACTAAACTGAGAGAGTATTACTAAACTGAGAGAATATTACTAAACTGAGAGAGTATTACTAAACTGATAGATCTGAGAGAATATTACTAAACTGAGAGAATATTACTAAACTGAGAGAATATTACTAAACTGAGAGAATATTACTAAACTGAGAGAGTATTACTAAACTGAGAGAGCTGAGAGAATATTACTAAACTGAGAGAGCTGAGAGAATATTACTAAACTGAGAGAATATTACTAAACTGAGAGAACATTACTAAACTGAGAGAGTATTACTAAACTGAGAGAGTATTACTAAACTGAGAGAGTGTTACTAAACTGAGAGAGTATTACTAAACTGAGAGAGCTGAGAGAATATTACTAAACTGAGAGAGCTGAGAGAATATTACTAAACTGAGAGAATATTAATAAACTGAGAGAACATTACTAAACTGAGAGAGTATTACTAAACTGAGAGAATATTACTAAACTGAGAGAGTATTACTAACCTGATAGAGCTGAGAGAATATTACTAAACTGAGAGAATATTACTAAACTGAGAGAGTATTACTAAACTGAGAGAGTATTCCAAAACTGAGAGAGTATTACCCAACTGAGAGAGTATTACTCAACTGAGAGAGTATTACTAAACTGAGAGAGTGTTACTAAACTGAGAGATTATTACTCAACTGTGAGAGTATTACAAAACGGAGAGAGTATTACTCAACTGAGAGAGTATTACTCAACTGAGAGAGTATTACTAAACTGAGAGAGTATAACTCAACTGAGAGAGTATCACTAAACTGAGAGAATATTACTCAACTGAGAGAGTATTACTAACCTGAGAGAGCTGAGAGAATATTACTAAACTGAGAGAATATTACTAAACTGAGAGAGCTGAGAGAATTACTAAACT
Organism: Salvelinus alpinus; assembly: GCF_045679555.1. Classification (NCBI taxonomy): domain Eukaryota; kingdom Metazoa; phylum Chordata; class Actinopteri; order Salmoniformes; family Salmonidae; genus Salvelinus; species Salvelinus alpinus. The sequence goes on from NC_092094.1 coordinate 204,254, forward strand.
GAGAGAATATTACTAAACTGAGAGAGTATTACTAAACTGAGAGAATATTACTAAACTGAGAGAGTATTACTAAACTGAGAGAGCTGAGAGAATATTACTAAACTGAGAGAGTATTACTAAACTGAGACAGTTTTACTAAACTGAGAGAGTGTTACTAAACTGAGAGAGTATTACTAAACTGAGAGAGCTGAGAGAGTATTACAAGACTGAGAGAGTATTACTAAACTGAGAGAGTTTTAATAAACTGAGAGAATATTACTTACCCGAGAGAGTATTACTAAACTGAGAGAATATTACTAAACTGAGAGAATATTACTAAACTGAGAGAATATTACTAAACTGAGAGAATATTACTAAACTGAGAGAATATTACTAAACTGAGAGAATATTTCTAAACTGAGAGAATATTACTAAACTGAGAGATTATTACTAAACTGAGAGAATATTACTAAACTGAGAGAATATTACTAAACTGAGAGAATATTACTAAACTGAGAGATTATTACTAAACTGAGAGAGTATTACTAAACTGAGAGAGTATAACTCAACTGAGAGAGTATCACTAAACTGAGAGACTATTACTCAACTGAGAGAGTATTACTAACCCGAGAGAGTATTACTAAACTGAGAGAATATTACTAAACTGAGAGAATATTACTAAACTGAGAGAATATTACTAAACTGAGAGAGCTGAGAGAATATTACTAAACTGAGAGAATATTACTAAACTGAGAGAGTATTACAAGACTGAGAGAGTATTACTAAACTGAGAGAGTATTACTAACCCGAGAGAGTATTACTAAACTGAGAGAGTATTACTAAACTGAGAGAATATTACTAAACTGAGAGAGTATTACTAAACTGATAGAGCTGAGAGAATATTACTAAACTGAGAGAATATTACTAAACTGAGAGAATATTACTAAACTGAGAGAACATTACTAAACTGAGAGAGTATTACTAAACTGAGAGAGTATTACTAAACTGAGAGAGTGTTACTAAACTGAGAGAGTATTACTAAACTGAGAGAGCTGAGAGAATATTACTAAACTGAGAGAGCTGAGAGAATATTACTAAACTGAGAGAATATTAATAAACTGAGAGAACATTACTAAACTGAGAGAGTATTACTAAACTGAGAGAATATTACTAAACTGAGAGAGTATTACTAACCTGATAGAGCTGAGAGAATATTACTAAACTGAGAGAATATTACTAAACTGAGAGAGTATTACTAAACTGAGAGAGTATTCCAAAACTGAGAGAGTATTACCCAACTGAGAGAGTATTACTCAACTGAGAGAGTATTACTAAACTGAGAGAGTGTTACTAAACTGAGAGATTATTACTCAACTGTGAGAGTATTACAAAACGGAGAGAGTATTACTCAACTGAGAGAGTATTACTCAACTGAGAGAGTATTACTAAACTGAGAGAGTATAACTCAACTGAGAGAGTATCACTAAACTGAGAGAATATTACTCAACTGAGAGAGTATTACTAACCTGAGAGAGTATTACTAAACTGAGAGAATATTACTAAACTGAGAGAATATTACTAAACTGAGAGAGCTGAGAGAATATTACTAAACTGAGAGAATATTACTAAACTGAGAGAGTATTACTAAACTGAGAGAATATTACTAAACTGAGAGAGTATTACTAAACTGAGAGAGCTGAGAGAATATTACTAAACTGAGAGAGTATTACTAAACTGAGACAGTTTTACTAAACTGAGAGAGTGTTACTAAACTGAGAGAGTATTACTAAACTGAGAGAGCTGAGAGAGTATTACAAGACTGAGAGAGTATTACTAAACTGAGAGAGTTTTAATAAACTGAGAGAATATTACTTACCCGAGAGAGTATTACTAAACTGAGAGAATATTACTAAACTGAGAGAATATTACTAAACTGAGAGAATATTACTAAAATGAGAGAATATTACTAAACTGAGAGAATATTACTAAACTGAGAGAATATTTCTAAACTGAGAGAATATTACTAAACTGAGAGATTATTACTAAACTGAGAGAATATTACTAAACTGAGAGAATATTACTAAACTGAGAGAATATTACTAAACTGAGAGATTATTACTAAACTGAGAGAGTATTACTAAACTGAGAGAGTATAACTCAACTGAGAGAGTATCACTAAACTGAGAGACTATTACTCAACTGAGAGAGTATTACTAACCCGAGAGAGTATTACTAAACTGAGAGAATATTACTAAACTGAGAGAATATTACTAAACTGAGAGAATATTACTAAACTGAGAGAGCTGAGAGAATATTACTAAACTGAGAGAATATTACTAAACTGAGAGAGTATTACAAGACTGAGAGAGTATTACTAAACTGAGAGAGTATTACTAACCCGAGAGAGTATTACTAAACTGAGAGAGTATTACTAAACTGAGAGAATATTACTAAACTGAGAGAGTATTACTAAACTGATAGAGCTGAGATAATATTACTAAACTGAGAGAATATTACTAAACTGAGAGAGTGTTACTAAACTGAGAGAATATTACTCAACTGAGAGAGTATTACTGACCCGAGAGAGTATTGCTAAACTGAGAGAATATTACTAAACTGAGAGAGCTGAGAGAATATTACTAAACTGAGAGAATATTACTAAACTGAGAGAGTATTACTAAACTGAGAGAATATTACTAAACTGAGAGAGTATTACTAAACTGATAGATCTGAGAGAATATTACTAAACTGAGAGAATATTACTAAACTGAGAGAATATTACTAAACTGAGAGAATATTACTAAACTGAGAGAGTATTACTAAACTGAGAGAGTATTACTAAACTGAGAGAGTATTACTAAACTGAGAGAGTGTTACTAAACTGAGAGAATATGACTCAACTGAGAGAGTATTACTAAACTGAGAGAGTATTACTAAACTGAGATAGTGTTACTAAACTGAGATAATATTACTCAACGGAGAGATTATTAATCAACTGAGAGAGTATTACTAAACTGAGAGAGTATTACTAAACTGAGAGAATATTACTAAACTGAGAGAATATTACTAAACTGAGAGAGCTGAGAGAATATTACTAAACTGAGAGAATATTACTAAACTGAGAGAGTATTACAAGACTGAGAGAGTATTACTAAACTGAGAGAGTATTACTAAACTGAGAGAGTATTACTAAACTGAGAGAATATTACTAAACTGAGAGAGTATTACTAAACTGAGAGAATATTACTAAACTGAGAGAGTATTACTAAACTGAGAGAGCTGAGAGAATATTACTAAACTGAGAGAGTATTACTAAACTGAGACAGTTTTACTAAACTGAGAGAGTGTTACTAAACTGAGAGAGTATTACTAAACTGAGAGAGCTGAGAGAGTATTACAAGACTGAGAGAGTATTACTAAACTGAGAGAGTTTTAATAAACTGAGAGAATATTACTTACCCGAGAGAGTATTACTAAACTGAGAGAATATTACTAAACTGAGAGAATATTACTAAACTGAGAGAATATTACTAAAATGAGAGAATATTACTAAACTGAGAGAATATTACTAAACTGAGAGAATATTTCTAAACTGAGAGAATATTACTAAACTGAGAGATTATTACTAAACTGAGAGAATATTACTAAACTGAGAGAATATTACTAAACTGAGAGAATATTACTAAACTGAGAGATTATTACTAAACTGAGAGAGTATTACTAAACTGAGAGAGTATAACTCAACTGAGAGAGTATCACTAAACTGAGAGACTATTACTCAACTGAGAGAGTATTACTAACCCGAGAGAGTATTACTAAACTGAGAGAATATTACTAAACTGAGAGAATATTACTAAACTGAGAGAATATTACTAAACTGAGAGAGCTGAGAGAATATTACTAAACTGAGAGAATATTACTAAACTGAGAGAGTATTACAAGACTGAGAGAGTATTACTAAACTGAGAGAGTATTACTAACCTGAGAGAGTATTACTAAACTGAGAGAGTATTACTAAACTGAGAGAATATTACTAAACTGAGAGAGTATTACTAAACTGATAGAGCTGAGAGAATATTACTAAACTGAGAGAATATTACTAAACTGAGAGAGTATTACTAAACTGAGAGAACATTACTAAACTGAGAGAGTATTACTAAACTGAGAGAGTATTACTAAACTGAGAGAGTATTACTAAACTGAGAGAGTATTACTAAACTGAGAGAGCTGAGAGAATATTACTAAACTGAGAGAGCTGAGAGAATATTACTAAACTGAGAGAATATTAATAAACTGAGAGAACATTACTAAACTGAGAGAGTATTACTAAACTGAGAGAATATTACTAAACTGAGAGAGTATTACTAAACTGATAGAGCTGAGAGAATATTACTAAACTGAGAGAATATTACTAAACTGAGAGAGTATTACTAAACTGAGAGAGTATTCCAAAACTGAGAGAGTATTACCCAACTGAGAGAGTATTACTCAACTGAGAGAGTATTACTAAACTGAGAGAGTGTTACTAAACTGAGAGATTATTACTCAACTGTGAGAGTATTACAAAACGGAGAGAGTATTACTCAACTGAGAGAGTATTACTCAACTGAGAGAGTATTACTAAACTGAGAGAGTATAACTCAACTGAGAGAGTATCACTAAACTGAGAGAATATTACTCAACTGAGAGAGTATTACTAACCTGAGAGAGTATTACTAAACTGAGAGAATATTACTAAACTGAGAGAATATTACTAAACTGAGAGAGCTGAGAGAATATTACTAAACTGAGAGAATATTACTAAACTGAGAGAGTATTACTAAACTGAGAGAATATTACTAAACTGAGAGAGTATTACTAAACTGAGAGAGCTGAGAGAATATTACTAAACTGAGAGAGTATTACTAAACTGAGACAGTTTTACTAAACTGAGAGAGTGTTACTAAACTGAGAGAGTATTACTAAACTGAGAGAGCTGAGAGAGTATTACAAGACTGAGAGAGTATTACTAAACTGAGAGAGTTTTAATAAACTGAGAGAATATTACTTACCCGAGAGAGTATTACTAAACTGAGAGAATATTACTAAACTGAGAGAATATTACTAAACTGAGAGAATATTACTAAACTGAGAGAATATTACTAAACTGAGAGAATATTACTAAACTGAGAGAATATTACTAAACTGAGAGAATATTACTAAACTGAGAGAATATTACTAAACTGAGAGAATATTACTAAACTGAAAGAATATTACTAAACTGAGAGAATATTACTAAACTGAGAGATTATTACTAAACTGAGAGAGTATTACTAAACTGAGAGAGTATAACTCAACTGAGAGAGTATCACTAAACTGAGAGACTATTACTCAACTGAGAGAGTATTACTAACCCGAGAGAGTATTACTAAACTGAGAGAATATTACTAAACTGAGAGAATATTACTAAACTGAGAGAATATTACTAAACTGAGAGAGCTGAGAGAATATTACTAAACTGAGAGAATATTACTAAACTGAGAGAGTATTACAAGACTGAGAGAGTATTACTAAACTGAGAGAGTATTACTAACCCGAGAGAGTATTACTAAACTGAGAGAGTATTACTAAACTGAGAGAATATTACTAAACTGAGAGAGTATTACTAAACTGATAGAGCTGAGATAATATTACTAAACTGAGAGAATATTACTAAACTGAGAGAGTATTACTAAACTGAGAGAGTATTACTAAACTGAGAGAGTATTACTAACCCGAGAGAGTATTGCTAAACTGAGAGAATATTACTAAACTGAGAGAGCTGAGAGAATATTACTAAACTGAGAGAATATTACTAAACTGAGAGAGTATTACTAAACTGAGAGAATATTACTAAACTGAGAGAGTATTACTAAACTGATAGATCTGAGAGAATATTACTAAACTGAGAGAATATTACTAAACTGAGAGAATATTACTAAACTGAGAGAATATTACTAAACTGAGAGAGTATTACTAAACTGAGAGAATATTACTAAACTGAGAGAGTATTACTAAACTGAGAGAGTGTTACTAAACTGAGAGAATATGACTCAACTGAGAGAGTATTACTAAACTGAGAGAGTATTACTAAACTGAGATAGTGTTACTAAACTGAGATAATATTACTCAACGGAGAGATTATTAATCAACTGAGAGAGTATTACTAAACTGAGAGAGTATTACTAAACTGAGAGAGTGTTACTAAACTGAGAGAGTATTACTAAACTGAGAGAATATTACTATACTGAGAGAATATTACTAAACTGAGAGAGTATTACTAAACTGAGAGAATATTACTAAACTGAGAGAATATTACTAAACTGAGAGAGTATTACTAAACTGAGAGAATATTACTAAACTGAGAGAATGTTACTAAACTGAGAGAGTATTACTAACCTGAGAGAGTATTACTAAACTGAGAGAATATTACTAAACTGAGAGAATATTACTAAACTGAGAGAGCTGAGAGAATATTACTAAACTGAGAGAATATTACTAAACTGAGAGAGTATTACTAAACTGAGAGAATATTACTAAACTGAGAGAGTATTACTAAACTGAGAGAGCTGAGAGAATATTACTAAACTGAGAGAGTATTACTAAACTGAGACAGTTTTACTAAACTGAGAGAGTGTTACTAAACTGAGAGAGTATTACTAAACTGAGAGAGCTGAGAGAGTATTACAAGACTGAGAGAGTATTACTAAACTGAGAGAGTTTTAATAAACTGAGAGAATATTACTTACCCGAGAGAGTATTACTAAACTGAGAGAATATTACTAAACTGAGAGAATATTACTAAACTGAGAGAATATTACTAAAATGAGAGAATATTACTAAACTGAGAGAATATTACTAAACTGAGAGAATATTTCTAAACTGAGAGAATATTACTAAACTGAGAGATTATTACTAAACTGAGAGAATATTACTAAACTGAGAGAATATTACTAAACTGAGAGAATATTACTAAACTGAGAGATTATTACTAAACTGAGAGAGTATTACTAAACTGAGAGAGTATAACTCAACTGAGAGAGTATCACTAAACTGAGAGACTATTACTCAACTGAGAGAGTATTACTAACCCGAGAGAGTATTACTAAACTGAGAGAATATTACTAAACTGAGAGAATATTACTAAACTGAGAGAATATTACTAAACTGAGAGAGCTGAGAGAATATTACTAAACTGAGAGAATATTACTAAACTGAGAGAGTATTACAAGACTGAGAGAGTATTACTAAACTGAGAGAGTATTACTAACCCGAGAGAGTATTACTAAACTGAGAGAGTATTACTAAACTGAGAGAATATTACTAAACTGAGAGAGTATTACTAAACTGATAGAGCTGAGATAATATTACTAAACTGAGAGAATATTACTAAACTGAGAGAGTGTTACTAAACTGAGAGAATATTACTCAACTGAGAGAGTATTACTGACCCGAGAGAGTATTGCTAAACTGAGAGAATATTACTAAACTGAGAGAGCTGAGAGAATATTACTAAACTGAGAGAATATTACTAAACTGAGATAGTATTACTAAACTGAGAGAATATTACTAAACTGAGAGAGTATTACTAAACTGAGAGAATATTACTAAACTGAGAGAATATTACTCAACTGAGAGAGTATTACTAAACTGAGAGAGTATTACTAAACTGAGAGAGTATTACTAAACTGAGAGAGTATTACTAAACTGAGAGAGTATTACTAAACTGAGAGAGTGTTACTAAACTGAGAGAATATGACTCAACTGAGAGAGTATTACTAAACTGAGAGAGTATTACTAAACTGAGATAGTGTTACTAAACTGAGATAATATTACTCAACGGAGAGATTATTACTCAACTGAGAGAGTATTACTAAACTGAGAGAGTATTACTAAACTGAGAGAGTGTTACTAAACTGAGAGAGTATTACTAAACTGAGAGAGCTGAGAGAATATTACTATACTGAGAGAATATTACTAAACTGAGAGAGTATTACTAAACTGAGAGAGTATTACTAAACTGAGAGAATATTACTAAACTGAGAGAGTATTACTAAACTGAGAGAGCTGAGAGAATATTACTAAACTGAGAGAATGTTACTAAACTGAGAGAGTATTACTCAACTGAGAGAGTATTACTAAACTGAGAGAGTATTACTAAACTGAGAGAGTGTTACTAAACTGAGAGATTATTACTCAACTGTGAGAGTATTACAAAACTGAGAGAGTATTACTCAACTGAGAGAGTATTACTCAACTGAGAGAGTATTACTAAACTGAGAGAGTATAACTCAACTGAGGGAGTATCACTAAACTGAGAGAATATTACTCAACTGAGAGAGTATTACTAACCCGACAGAGTATTACTAAACTGAGAGAAAATTACTAAACTGAGAGAATATTACTAAACTGAGAGAATATTACTAAACTGAGAGAGCTGAGAGAATATGACTAACCCGAGAGAGTATTACTAAACTGAGAGAATATTACTAAACTGAGAGAATATTACTAAACTGAGAGAATATTACTAAACTGAGAGAGCTGAGAGAATATTACTAAACTGAGAGAATATTACTAAACTGAGAGAGTATTACTAAACTGAGAGAATATTACTAAACTGAGAGAGTATTACTAAACTGATAGATCTGAGAGAATATTACTAAACTGAGAGAATATTACTAAACTGAGAGAGTATTACTAAACGGAGAGAATATTACTAAACTGAGAGAGTATTACTAAACTGAGAGAGTATTACTAAACTGAGAGAGTATTACTAAACTGAGAGAATATTACTAAACTGAGAGAGTATTACTAAACTGATAGAGCTGAGATAATATTACTAAACTGAGAGAATATTACTAAACTGAGAGAGTATTACTAATCTGAGAGAGTATTACTAAACTGAGAGAGTGTTACTAAACTGAGAGAATATTACTCAACTGAGAGAGTATTACTAACCCGAGAGAGTATTGCTAAACTGAGAGAATATTACTAAACTGAGAGAGCTGAGAGAATACTACTAAACTGAGAGAATATTACTAAACTGAGAGAGTATTACTAAACTGAGAGAATATTACTAAACTGAGAGAGTATTACTAAACTGATAGATCTGAGAGAATATTACTAAACTGAGAGAGAGATATTACTAAACTGAGAGAATATTACTAAACTGAGAGAATATTACTAAACTGAGAGAATGTTACTAAACTGAGAGAGTATTACTAAACTGAGAGAGTATTACTAAACTGAGAGAATATTACTAAACTGAGAGAATATTACTAAACTGAGAGAGCTGAGAGAATATTACTAAACTGAGAGAGCTGAGAGAATATTACTAAACTGAGAGAATATTAATAAACTGAGAGAACATTACTAAACTGAGAGAGTATTACTAAACTGAGAGAATATTACTAAACTGAGAGAGTATTACTAAACTGATAGAGCTGAGAGAATATTACTAAACTGAGAGAATATTACTAAACTGAGAGAGTATTACTAAACTGAGAGAGTATTCCAAAACTGAGAGAGTATTACCCAACTGAGAGAGTATTACTCAACTGAGAGAGTATTACTAAACTGAGAGAGTGTTACTAAACTGAGAGATTATTACTCAACTGTGAGAGTATTACAAAACTGAGAGAGTAGTACTCAACTGAGAGAGTATTACTCAACTGAGAGAGTATTACTAAACTGAGAGAGTATAACTCAACTGAGAGAGTATCACTAAACTGAGAGAATATTACTCAACTGAGAGAGTATTACTAACCTGAGAGAGTATTACTAAACTGAGAGAATATTACTAAACTGAGAGAATATTACTAAACTGAGAGAGCTGAGAGAATATTACTAAACTGAGAGAATATTACTAAACTGAGAGAGTATTACTAAACTGAGAGAATATTACTAAACTGAGAGAGTATTACTAAACTGAGAGAGCTGAGAGAATATTACTAAACTGAGAGAGTATTACTAAACTGAGACAGTTTTACTAAACTGAGAGAGTGTTACTAAACTGAGAGAGTATTACTAAACTGAGAGAGCTGAGAGAGTATTACAAGACTGAGAGAGTATTACTAAACTGAGAGAGTTTTAATAAACTGAGAGAATATTACTTACCCGAGAGAGTATTACTAAACTGAGAGAATATTACTAAACTGAGAGAATATTACTAAAATGAGAGAATATTACTAAAATGAGAGAATATTACTAAACTGAGAGAATATTACTAAACTGAGAGAATATTTCTAAACTGAGAGAATATTACTAAACTGAGAGATTATTACTAAACTGAGAGAATATTACTAAACTGAGAGAATATTACTAAACTGAGAGAATATTACTAAACTGAGAGATTATTACTAAACTGAGAGAGTATTACTAAACTGAGAGAGTATAACTCAACTGAGAGAGTATCACTAAACTGAGAGACTATTACTCAACTGAGAGAGTATTACTAACCCGAGAGAGTATTACTAAACTGAGAGAATATTACTAAACTGAGAGAATATTACTAAACTGAGAGAATATTACTAAACTGAGAGAGCTGAGAGAATATTACTAAACTGAGAGAATATTACTAAACTGAGAGAGTATTACAAGACTGAGAGAGTATTACTAAACTGAGAGAGTATTACTAACCCGAGAGAGTATTACTAAACTGAGAGAGTATTACTAAACTGAGAGAATATTACTAAACTGAGAGAGTATTACTAAACTGATAGAGCTGAGATAATATTACTAAACTGAGAGAATATTACTAAACTGAGAGAGTATTACTAATCTGAGAGAGTATTACTAAACTGAGAGAGTGTTACTAAACTGAGAGAATATTACTCAACTGAGAGAGTATTACTGACCCGAGAGAGTATTGCTAAACTGAGAGAATATTACTAAACTGAGAGAGCTGAGAGAATATTACTAAACTGAGAGAATATTACTAAACTGAGAGAGTATTACTAAACTGAGAGAATATTACTAAACTGAGAGAGTATTACTAAACTGATAGATCTGAGAGAATATTACTAAACTGAGAGAATATTACTAAACTGAGAGAATATTACTAAACTGAGAGAGTATTACTCAACTGAGAGAGTATTACTAAACTGAGAGAGTATTACTAAACTGAGAGAGTATTACTAAACTGAGAGAGTGTTACTAAACTGAGAGAATATGACTCAACTGAGAGAGTATTACTAAACTGAGAGAGTATTACTAAACTGAGATAGTGTTACTAAACTGAGATAATATTACTCAACGGAGAGATTATTAATCAACTGAGAGAGTATTACTAAACTGAGAGAGTATTACTAAACTGAGAGAATATTACTAAACTGAGAGAGTATTACTAAACTGAGAGAGCTGAGAGAATATTACTATACTGAGAGAATATTACTAAACTGAGAGAGTATTACTAAACTGAGAGAGTGTTACTAAACTGAGAGAATATTACTCAACTGAGAGAGTATTACAAAACGGAGAGAGTATTACTCAACTGAGAGAGTATTACTCAACTGAGAGAGTATTACTAAACTGAGAGAGTATAACTCAACTGAGAGAGTATCACTAAACTGAGAGAATATTACTCAACTGAGAGACTATTACTAACCCGAGAGAGTATTACTAAACTGAGAGAATATTACTAAACTGAGAGAATATTACTAAACTGAGAGAGCTGAGAGAATATTACTAAATTGAGAGAATATTACTAAACTGAGAGAGTATTACTAAACTGAGAGAATATTACTAAACTGAGAGAGTATTACTAAACTGAGAGAGCTGAGAGAATATTACTAAACTGAGAGAATATTACTAAACTGAGAGAGTATTACTCAACTGAGAGAGTATTACTAAACTGAGAGAGTATTACTAAACTGAGAGAGTGTTACTAAACTGAGAGATTATTACTCAACTGTGAGAGTATTACAAAACTGAGAGAGTATTACTCAAATGAGAGAGTATTACTAAACTGAGAGAGTATTACTAACCCAAGAGAGTATTACTAAACTGAGAGAGTATTACTAAACTGAGAGAATATTACTAAACTGAGAGAGTATTACTAAACTGATAGAGCTGAGATAATATTACTAAACTGAGAGAATATTACTAAACTGAGAGAGTATTACTAATCTGAGAGAGTATTACTAAACTGAGAGAGTGTTACTAAACTGAGAGAATATTACTCAACTGAGAGAGTATTACTAACCCGAGAGAGTATTGCTAAACTGAGAGAATATTACTAAACTGAGAGAGTATTAGTAAACTGAGAGAATATTACTAAACTGAGAGAATATTACTAAACTGAGAGAGCTGAGAGAATATTACTAAACTGAGAGAATATTACTAAACTGAGAGAGTATTACTAAACTGAGAGAATATTACTAAACTGAGAGAGTATTACTAAACTGATAGATCTGAGAGAATATTACTAAACTGAGAGAATATTACTAAACTGAGAGAATATTACTAAACTGAGAGAGTATTACTCAACTGAGAGAGTATTACTAAACTGAGAGAGTATTACTAAACTGAGAGAGTATTACTAAACTGAGAGAGTGTTACTAAACTGAGAGAATATGACTCAACTGAGAGAGTATTACTAAACTGAGAGAGTATTACTAAACTGAGATAGTGTTACTAAACTGAGATAATATTACTCAACGGAGAGATTATTACTCAACTGAGAGAGTATTACTAAACTGAGAGAGTATTACTAAACTGAGAGAGTGTTGCTAAACTGAGAGAGTATTACTAAACTGAGAGAGCTGAGAGAATATTACTATACTGAGAGAATATTACTAAACTGAGAGAGTATTACTAAACTGAGAGAGTGTTACTAAACTGAGAGAATATTACTCAACTGAGAGAGTATTACAAAACGGAGAGAGTATTACTCAACTGAGAGAGTATTACTCAACTGAGAGAGTATTACTAAACTGAGAGAGTATAACTCAACTGAGAGAGTATCACTAAACTGAGAGAATATTACTCAACTGAGAGACTATTACTAACCCGAGAGAGTATTACTAAACTGAGAGAATATTACTAAACTGAGAGAATATTACTAAACTGAGAGAGCTGAGAGAATATTACTAAATTGAGAGAATATTACTAAACTGAGAGAGTATTACTAAACTGAGAGAATATTACTAAACTGAGAGAGTATTACTAAACTGAGAGAGCTGAGAGAATATTACTAAACTGAGAGAATATTACTAAACTGAGAGAGTATTACTCAACTGAGAGAGTATTACTAAACTGAGAGAGTATTACTAAACTGAGAGAGTGTTACTAAACTGAGAGATTATTACTCAACTGTGAGAGTATTACAAAACTGAGAGAGTATTACTAAACTGAGAGAGAGAGAGTATTACTAACCCGAGAGAGTATTACTAAACTGAGAGTGTATTACTAAACTGAGAGAATATTACTAAACTGAGAGAGTATTACTAAACTGATAGAGCTGAGATAATATTACTAAACTGAGAGAATATTACTAAACTGAGAGAGTATTACTAATCTGAGAGAGTATTACTAAACTGAGAGAGTGTTACTAAACTGAGAGAATATTACTCAACTGAGAGAGTATTACTAACCCGAGAGAGTATTGCTAAACTGAGAGAATATTACTAAACTGAGAGAGTATTACTAAACTGAGAGAATATTACTAAACTGAGAGAATATTACTAAACTGAGAGAATATTACTAAACTGAGAGATTATTACTAAACTGAGAGAGTATTACTAAACTGAGAGAGTATAACTCAACTGAGAGAGTATCACTAAACTGAGAGACTATTACTCAACTGAGAGAGTATTACTAACCCGAGAGAGTATTACTAAACTGAGAGAATATTACTAAACTGAGAGAATATTACTAAACTGAGAGAATATTACTAAACTGAGAGAGCTGAGAGAATATTACTAAACTGAGAGAATATTACTAAACTGAGAGAGTATTACAAGACTGAGAGAGTATTACTAAACTGAGAGACTATTACTAAACCGAGAGAGTATTACTAAACTGAGAGTATTACTAAACTGAGAGAATATTACTAAACTGAGAGAGTATTACTAAACTGATAGAGCTGAGATAATATTACTAAACTGAGAGAATATTACTAAACTGAGAGAGTATTACTAATCTGAGAGAGTATTACTAAACTGAGAGAGTGTTACTAAACTGAGAGAATATTACTCAACTGAGAGAGTATTACTGACCCGAGAGAGTATTGCTAAACTGAGAGAATATTACTAAACTGAGAGAGCTGAGAGAATATTACTAAACTGAGAGAATATTACTAAACTGAGAGAGTATTACTAAACTGAGAGAATATTACTAAACTGAGAGAGTATTACTAAACTGATAGATCTGAGAGAATATTACTAAACTGAGAGAATATTACTAAACTGAGAGAATATTACTAAACTGAGAGAGTATTACTCAACTGAGAGAGTATTACTAAACTGAGAGAGTATTACTAAACTGAGAGAGTATTACTAAACTGAGAGAGTGTTACTAAACTGAGAGAATATGACTCAACTGAGAGAGTATTACTAAACTGAGAGAGTATTACTAAACTGAGATAGTGTTACTAAACTGAGATAATATTACTCAACGGAGAGATTATTAATCAACTGAGAGAGTATTACTAAACTGAGAGAGTATTACTAAACTGAGAGAGTGTTGCTAAACTGAGAGAGTATTACTAAACTGAGAGAGCTGAGAGAATATTACTATACTGAGAGAATATTACTAAACTGAGAGAGTATTACTAAACTGAGAGAGTGTTACTAAACTGAGAGAATATTACTCAACTGAGAGAGTATTACAAAACGGAGAGAGTATTACTCAACTGAGAGAGTATTACTCAACTGAGAGAGTATTACTAAACTGAGAGAGTATAACTCAACTGAGAGAGTATCACTAAACTGAGAGAATATTACTCAACTGAGAGACTATTACTAACCCGAGAGAGTATTACTAAACTGAGAGAATATTACTAAACTGAGAGAATATTACTAAACTGAGAGAGCTGAGAGAATATTACTAAATTGAGAGAATATTACTAAACTGAGAGAGTATTACTAAACTGAGAGAATATTACTAAACTGAGAGAGTATTACTAAACTGAGAGAGCTGAGAGAATATTACTAAACTGAGAGAATATTACTAAACTGAGAGAGTATTACTCAACTGAGAGAGTATTACTAAACTGAGAGAGTATTACTAAACTGAGAGAGTGTTACTAAACTGAGAGATTATTACTCAACTGTGAGAGTATTACAAAACTGAGAGAGTATTACTCAAATGAGAGAGTATTACTAAACTGAGAGAGTATTACTAACCCAAGAGAGTATTACTAAACTGAGAGAGTATTACTAAACTGAGAGAATATTACTAAACTGAGAGAGTATTACTAAACTGATAGAGCTGAGATAATATTACTAAACTGAGAGAATATTACTAAACTGAGAGAGTATTACTAATCTGAGAGAGTATTACTAAACTGAGAGAGTGTTACTAAACTGAGAGAATATTACTCAACTGAGAGAGTATTACTAACCCGAGAGAGTATTGCTAAACTGAGAGAATATTACTAAACTGAGAGAGTATTACTAAACTGAGAGAATATTACTAAACTGAGAGAGTATTACTAAGCTGATGGATCTGAGAGAATATTACTAAACTGAGAGAATATTACTAAACTGAGAGAATATTACTAAACTGAGAGAATATTACTAAACTGAGAGAGTATTACTAAACTGAGAGAGCTGAGAGAATATTACTAAACTGAGAGAGCTGAGAGAATATTACTAAACTGAGAGAATATTACTAAACTGAGAGAACATTACTAAACTGAGAGAGTATTACTAAACTGAGAGAGCATTACTAAACTGAGAGAGTGTTACTAAACTGAGAGAGTATTACTAAACTGAGAGAGCTGAGAGAATATTACTAAACTGAGAGAGCTCAGAGAATATTACTAAACTGAGAGAATATTACTAAACTGAGAGAATATTACTAAACTGAGAGATTATTACTAAACTGAGAGAGCTGAGAGAATATTACTAAACTGAGAGAGCTGAGAGAATATTACTAAACTGAGAGAATATTACTAAACTGAGAGAGTATTACTAAACTGAGAGAGTGTTACTAAACTGAGAGAATATTACTCAACTGAGAGAGTATTCCAAAACTGAGAGAGTATTACCCAACTGAGAGAGTATTACTCAACTGAGAGAGTATTACTAAACTGAGAGAGTGTTACTAAACTGAGAGATTAGTACTCAACTGTGAGAGTATTACAAAACGGAGAGAGTATTACTCAACTGAGAGAGTATTACTCAACTGAGAGAGTATTACTAAACTGAGAGAGTATAACTCAACTGAGAGAGTATCACTAAACTGAGAGAATATTACTCAACTGAGAGAGTATTACTAACCTGAGAGAGTATTACTAAACTGAGAGAATATTACTAAACTGAGAGAATATTACTAAACTGAGAGAGCTGAGAGAATATTACTAAACTGAGAGAATATTACTAAACTGAGAGAGTATTACTAAACTGAGAGAATATTACTAAACTGAGAGAGTATTACTAAACTGAGAGAGCTGAGAGAATATTACTAAACTGAGAGAATATTACTAAACTGAGAGAGTATTACTAAACTGAGAGAGTATTACTAAACTGAGACAGTTTTACTAAACTGAGAGAGTGTTACTAAACTGAGAGAGTATTACTAAACTGAGAGAGCTGAGAGAGTATTACAAGACTGAGAGAGTATTACTAAACTGAGAGAGTTTTAATAAACTGAGAGAATATTACTTACCCGAGAGAGTATTACTAAACTGAGAGAATATTACTAAACTGAGAGAATATTACTAAACTGAGAGAATATTACTAAAATGAGAGAATATTACTAAACTGAGAGAATATTACTAAACTGAGAGAATATTTGTAAACTGAGAGAATATTACTAAACTGAGAGATTATTACTAAACTGAGAGAATATTACTAAACTGAGAGAATATTACTAAACTGAGAGAGTGTTACTAAACTGAGAGAATATTACTCAACTGAGAGAGTATTACAAAACGGAGAGAGTATTACTCAACTGAGAGAGTATTACTCAACTGAGAGAGTATTACTAAACTGAGAGAGTATAACTCAACTGAGAGAGTATCACTAAACTGAGAGAATATTACTCAACTGAGAGACTATTACTAACCCGAGAGAGTATTACTAAACTGAGAGAATATTACTAAACTGAGAGAATATTACTAAACTGAGAGAATATTACTAAACTGAGAGAGCTGAGAGAATATTACTAAATTGAGAGAATATTACTAAACTGAGAGAGTATTACTAAACTGAGAGAATATTACTAAACTGAGAGAGTATTACTAAACTGAGAGAGCTGAGAGAATATTACTAAACTGAGAGAATATTACTAAACTGAGAGAGTATTACTCAACTGAGAGAGTATTACTAAACTGAGAGAGTATTACTAAACTGAGAGAGTGTTACTAAACTGAGAGATTATTACTCAAATGTGAGAGTATTACAAAACTGAGAGAGTATTACTAAACTGAGAGAGTATTACTAAACTGAGAGAGTATTACTAACCCGAGAGAGTATTACTAAACTGAGAGAGTATTACTAAACTGAGAGAATATTACTAAACTGAGAGAGTATTACTAAACTGATAGAGCTGAGATAATATTACTAAACTGAGAGAATATTACTAAACTGAGAGAGTATTACTAATCTGAGAGAGTATTACTAAACTGAGAGAGTGTTACTAAACTGAGAGAATATTACTCAACTGAGAGAGTATTACTAACCCGAGAGAGTATTGCTAAACTGAGAGAATATTACTAAACTGAGAGAGCTGAGAGAATACTACTAAACTGAGAGAGTATTACTAAACTGAGAGAATATTACTAAACTGAGAGAGTATTACTAAGCTGATAGATCTGAGAGAATATTACTAAACTGAGAGAATATTACTAAACTGAGAGAATATTACTAAACTGAGAGAATATTACTAAACTGAGAGAGTATTACTAAACTGAGAGAGCTGAGAGAATATTACTAAACTGAGAGAGCTGAGAGAATATTACTAAACTGAGAGAATATTACTAAACTGAGAGAACATTACTAAACTGAGAGAGTATTACTAAACTGAGAGAGTATTACTAAACTGAGAGAGTGTTACTAAACTGAGAGAGTATTACTAAACTGAGAGAACTGAGAGAATATTACTAAACTGAGAGAGCTGAGAGAATATTACTAAACTGAGAGAATATTAATAAACTGAGAGAACATTACTAAACTGAGAGAGTATTACTAAACTGAGAGAATATTACTAAACTGAGAGAGTATTACTAAACTGATAGAGCTGAGAGAATATTACTAAACTGAGAGAATATTACTAAACTGAGAGAGTATTACTAAACTGAGAGAGTGTTACTAAACTGAGAGAATATTACTCAACTGAGAGAGTATTACAAAACGGAGAGAGTATTACTCAACTGAGAGAGTATTACTCAACTGAGAGAGTATTACTAAACTGAGAGAGTATAACTCAACTGAGAGAGTATCACTAAACTGAGAGAATATTACTCAACTGAGAGAGTATTACTAACCTGAGAGAGTGTTACTAAACTGAGAGAATATTACTCAACTGAGAGAGTGTTACTAAACTGAGAGAATATTACTCAACAGAGAGAGCTGAGAGAATATTACTAAACTGAGAGAATATTACTAAACTGAGAGAGTATTACTAAACTGAGAGAATATTACTAAACTGAGAGAGTATTACTAAACTGATAGATCTGAGAGAATATTACTAAACTGAGAGAATATTACTAAAATGAGAGAATATTACTAAACTGAGAGAGTATTACTCAACTGAGAGAGTATTACTAAACTGAGAGAGTATTACTAAACTGAGAGAGTATTACTAAACTGAGAGAGTGTTACTAAACTGAGAGAATATGACTCAACTGAGAGAGTATTACTAAACTGAGAGAGTATTACTAAACTGAGATAGTGTTACTAAACTGAGATAATATTACTCAACGGAGAGATTATTAATCAACTGAGAGAGTATTACTAAACTGAGAGAGTATTACTAAACTGAGAGAGTATTACTAAACTGAGAGAGTATTACTAAACTGAGAGAGCTGAGAGAATATTACTATACTGAGAGAATATTACTAAACTGAGAGAGTATTACTAAACTGAGAGAGTGTTACTAAACTGAGAGAATATTACTCAACTGAGAGAGTGTTACTAAACTGAGAGAATATTACTCAACTGAGAGAGTATTACAAAACGGAGAGAGTATTACTCAACTGAGAGAGTATCACTAAACTGAGAGAATATTACTCAACTGAGAGACTATTACTAACCCGAGAGAGTATTACTAAACTGAGAGAATATTACTAAACTGAGAGAATATTACTAAACTGAGAGAATATTACTAAACTGAGAGAGCTGAGAGAATATTACTAAATTGAGAGAATATTACTAAACTGAGAGAGTATTACTAAACTGAGAGAATATTACTAAACTGAGAGAGTATTACTAAACTGAGAGAGCTGAGAGAATATTACTAAACTGAGAGAATATTACTAAACTGAGAGAGTATTACTCAACTGAGAGAGTATTACTAAACTGAGAGAGTATTACTAAACTGAGAGAGTGTTACTAAACTGAGAGATTATTACTCAACTGTGAGAGTATTACAAAACTGAGAGAGTATTACTCAACTGAGAGAGTATTACTAAACTGAGAGAGTATTACTAACCCGAGAGAGTATTACTAAACTGAGAGAGTATTACTAAACTGAGAGAATATTACTAAACTGAGAGAGTATTACTAAACTGATAGAGCTGAGATAATATTACTAAACTGAGAGAATATTACTAAACTGAGAGAGTATTACTAATCTGAGAGAGTATTACTAAACTGAGAGAGTGTTACTAAACTGAGAGAATATTACTCAACTGAGAGAGTATTACTAACCCGAGAGAGTATTGCTAAACTGAGAGAATATTACTAAACTGAGAGAGCTGAGAGAATACTACTAAACTGAGAGAATATTACTAAACTGAGAGAGTATTACTAAACTGAGAGAATATTACTAAACTGAGAGAGTATTACTAAGCTGATAGATCTGAGAGAATATTACTAAACTGAGAGAATATTACTAAACTGAGAGAATATTACTAAACTGAGAGAATATTACTAAACTGAGAGAGTATTACTAAACTGAGAGAGCTGAGAGAATATTACTAAACTGAGAGAGCTGAGAGAATATTACTAAACTGAGAGAATATTACTAAACTGAGAGAACATTACTAAACTGAGAGAGTATTACTAAACTGAGAGAGCATTACTAAACTGAGAGAGTGTTACTAAACTGAGAGAGTATTACTAAACTGAGAGAGCTGAGAGAATATTACTAAACTGAGAGAGCTCAGAGAATATTACTAAACTGAGAAAATATTAATAAACTGAGAGAACATTACTAAACTGAGAGAGTATTACTAAACTGAGAGAATATTACTAAACTGAGAGAGTATTACTAAACTGATAGAGCTGAGAGAATATTACTAAACTGAGAGAATATTACTAAACTGAGAGAGTATTACTAAACTGAGAGAGTGTTACTAAACTGAGAGAATATTACTCAACTGAGAGAGTATTCCAAAACTGAGAGAGTATTACCCAACTGAGAGAGTATTACTCAACTGAGAGAGTATTACTAAACTGAGAGAGTGTTACTAAACTGAGAGATTAGTACTCAACTGTGAGAGTATTACAAAACGGAGAGAGTATTACTCAACTGAGAGAGTATTACTCAACTGAGAGAGTATTACTAAACTGAGAGAGTATAACTCAACTGAGAGAGTATCACTAAACTGAGAGAATATTACTCAACTGAGAGAGTATTACTAACCTGAGAGAGTATTACTAAACTGAGAGAATATTACTAAACTGAGAGAATATTACTAAACTGAGAGAGCTGAGAGAATATTACTAAACTGAGAGAATATTACTAAACTGAGAGAGTATTACTAAACTGAGAGAATATTACTAAACTGAGAGAGTATTACTAAACTGAGAGAGCTGAGAGAATATTACTAAACTGAGAGAATATTACTAAACTGAGAGAGTATTACTAAACTGAGAGAGTATTACTAAACTGAGACAGTTTTACTAAACTGAGAGAGTGTTACTAAACTGAGAGAGTATTACTAAACTGAGAGAGCTGAGAGAGTATTACAAGACTGAGAGAGTATTACTAAACTGAGAGAGTTTTAATAAACTGAGAGAATATTACTTACCCGAGAGAGTATTACTAAACTGAGAGAATATTACTAAACTGAGAGAATATTACTAAACTGAGAGAATATTACTAAAATGAGAGAATATTACTAAACTGAGAGAATATTACTAAACTGAGAGAATATTTGTAAACTGAGAGAATATTACTAAACTGAGAGATTATTACTAAACTGAGAGAATATTACTAAACTGAGAGAATATTACTCAACTGAGAGAGTGTTACTAAACTGAGAGAATATTACTCAACTGAGAGAGTATTACAAAACGGAGAGAGTATTACTCAACTGAGAGAGTATCACTAAACTGAGAGAATATTACTCAACTGAGAGACTATTACTAACCCGAGAGAGTATTACTAAACTGAGAGAATATTACTAAACTGAGAGAATATTACTAAACTGAGAGAATATTACTAAACTGAGAGAGCTGAGAGAATATTACTAAATTGAGAGAATATTACTAAACTGAGAGAGTATTACTAAAGTGAGAGAATATTACTAAACTGAGAGAGTATTACTAAACTGAGAGAGCTGAGAGAATATTACTAAACTGAGAGAGTATTACTCAACTGAGAGAGTATTACTAAACTGAGAGAGTATTACTAAACTGAGAGAGTGTTACTAAACTGAGAGATTATTACTCAACTGTGAGAGTATTACAAAACTGAGAGAGTATTACTCAACTGAGAGAGTATTACTAAACTGAGAGAGTATTACTAACCCGAGAGAGTATTACTAAACTGAGAGAATATTACTAAACTGAGAGAGTATTACTAAACTGATAGAGCTGAGATAATATTACTAAACTGAGAGAATATTACTAAACTGAGAGAGTATTACTAATCTGAGAGAGTATTACTAAACTGAGAGAGTGTTACTAAACTGAGAGAATATTACTCAACTGAGAGAGTATTACTAACCCGAGAGAGTATTGCTAAACTGAGAGAATATTACTAAACTGAGAGAGCTGAGAGAATACTACTAAACTGAGAGAATATTACTAAACTGAGAGAGTATTACTAAACTGAGAGAATATTACTAAACTGAGAGAGTATTACTAAGCTGATAGATCTGAGAGAATATTACTAAACTGAGAGAATATTACTAAACTGAGAGAATATTACTAAACTGAGAGAATATTACTAAACTGAGAGAGTATTACTAAACTGAGAGAGCTGAGAGAATATTACTAAACTGAGAGAGCTGAGAGAATATTACTAAACTGAGAGAATATTACTAAACTGAGAGAACATTACTAAACTGAGAGAGTATTACTAAACTGAGAGAGCATTACTAAACTGAGAGAGTGTTACTAAACTGAGAGAGTATTACTAAACTGAGAGAGCTGAGAGAATATTACTAAACTGAGAGAGCTCAGAGAATATTACTAAACTGAGAAAATATTAATAAACTGAGAGAACATTACTAAACTGAGAGAGTATTACTAAACTGAGAGAATATTACTAAACTGAGAGAGTATTACTAAACTGATAGAGCTGAGAGAATATTACTAAACTGAGAGAATATTACTAAACTGAGAGAGTATTACTAAACTGAGAGAGTGTTACTAAACTGAGAGAATATTACTCAACTGAGAGAGTATTCCAAAACTGAGAGAGTATTACCCAACTGAGAGAGTATTACTCAACTGAGAGAGTATTACTAAACTGAGAGAGTGTTACTAAACTGAGAGATTAGTACTCAACTGTGAGAGTATTACAAAACGGAGAGAGTATTACTCAACTGAGAGAGTATTACTCAACTGAGAGAGTATTACTAAACTGAGAGAGTATAACTCAACTGAGAGAGTATCACTAAACTGAGAGAATATTACTCAACTGAGAGAGTATTACTAACCTGAGAGAGTATTACTAAACTGAGAGAATATTACTAAACTGAGAGAATATTACTAAACTGAGAGAGCTGAGAGAATATTACTAAACTGAGAGAATATTACTAAACTGAGAGAGTATTACTAAACTGAGAGAATATTACTAAACTGAGAGAGTATTACTAAACTGAGAGAGCTGAGAGAATATTACTAAACTGAGAGAATATTACTAAACTGAGAGAGTATTACTAAACTGAGAGAGTATTACTAAACTGAGACAGTTTTACTAAACTGAGAGAGTGTTACTAAACTGAGAGAGTATTACTAAACTGAGAGAGCTGAGAGAGTATTACAAGACTGAGAGAGTATTACTAAACTGAGAGAGTTTTAATAAACTGAGAGAATATTACTTACCCGAGAGAGTATTACTAAACTGAGAGAATATTACTAAACTGAGAGAATATTACTAAACTGAGAGAATATTACTAAAATGAGAGAATATTACTAAACTGAGAGAATATTACTAAACTGAGAGAATATTTGTAAACTGAGAGAATATTACTAAACTGAGAGATTATTACTAAACTGAGAGAATATTACTAAACTGAGAGAATATTACTAAACTGAGAGAGTGTTACTAAACTGAGAGAATATTACTCAACTGAGAGAGTATTACAAAACGGAGAGAGTATTACTCAACTGAGAGAGTATTACTCAACTGAGAGAGTATTACTAAACTGAGAGAGTATAACTCAACTGAGAGAGTATCACTAAACTGAGAGAATATTACTCAACTGAGAGACTATTACTAACCCGAGAGAGTATTACTAAACTGAGAGAATATTACTAAACTGAGAGAATATTACTAAACTGAGAGAGTATTACTAAACTGAGAGAGTATTACTAAACTGAGACAGTTTTACTAAACTGAGAGAGTGTTACTAAACTGAGAGAGTATTACTAAACTGAGAGAGCTGAGAGAGTATTACAAGACTGAGAGAGTATTACTAAACTGAGAGAGTTTTAATAAACTGAGAGAATATTACTTACCCGAGAGAGTATTACTAAACTGAGAGAATATTACTAAACTGAGAGAATATTACTAAACTGAGAGAATATTACTAAAATGAGAGAATATTACTAAACTGAGAGAATATTACTAAACTGAGAGAGTATTTGTAAACTGAGAGAATATTACTAAACTGAGAGATTATTACTAAACTGAGAGAATATTACTAAACTGAGAGAATATTACTAAACTGAGAGAGTGTTACTAAACTGAGAGAATATTACTCAACTGAGAGAGTATTACAAAACGGAGAGAGTATTACTCAACTGAGAGAGTATTACTCAACTGAGAGAGTATTACTAAACTGAGAGAGTATAACTCAACTGAGAGAGTATCACTAAACTGAGAGAATATTACTCAACTGAGAGAGTATTACTAACCTGAGAGAGTATTACTAAACTGAGAGAATATTACTAAACTGAGAGAATATTACTAAACTGAGAGAGCTGAGAGAATATTACTAAACTGAGAGAATATTACTAAACTGAGAGAGTATTACTAAACTGAGAGAATATTACTAAACTGAGAGAGTATTACTAAACTGAGAGAGCTGAGAGAATATTACTAAACTGAGAGAGTATTACTAAACTGAGAGAGTATTACTAAACTGAGACAGTTTTACTAAACTGAGAGAGTGTTACTAAACTGAGAGAGTATTACTAAACTGAGAGAGCTGAGAGAGTATTACAAGACTGAGAGAGTATTACTAAACTGAGAGAGTTTTAATAAACTGAGAGAATATTACTTACCCGAGAGAGTATTACTAAACTGAGAGAATATTACTAAACTGAGAGAATATTACTAAACTGAGAGAATATTACTAAAATGAGAGAATATTACTAAACTGAGAGAATATTACTAAACTGAGAGAATATTTGTAAACTGAGAGAATATTACTAAACTGAGAGATTATTACTAAACTGAGAGAATATTACTAAACTGAGAGAATATTACTAAACTGAGAGAGTGTTACTAAACTGAGAGAATATTACTCAACTGAGAGAGTATTACAAAACGGAGAGAGTATTACTCAACTGAGAGAGTATTACTCAACTGAGAGAGTATTACTAAACTGAGAGAGTATAACTCAACTGAGAGAGTATCACTAAACTGAGAGAATATTACTCAACTGAGAGACTATTACTAACCCGAGAGAGTATTACTAAACTGAGAGAATATTACTAAACTGAGAGAATATTACTAAACTGAGAGAATATTACTAAACTGAGAGAGCTGAGAGAATACTACTAAACTGAGAGAATATTACTAAACTGAGAGAGTATTACTAAACTGAGAGAATATTACTAAACTGAGAGAATATTACTAAGCTGATAGATCTGAGAGAATATTACTAAACTGAGAGAATATTACTAAACTGAGAGAATATTACTAACCCGAGAGAGTATTACTAAACTGAGAGAATATTACTAAACTGAGAGAATATTACTAAACTGAGAGAATATTACTAAACTGAGAGAGCTGAGAGAATATTACTAAATTGAGAGAATATTACTAAACTGAGAGAGTATTACTAAACTGAGAGAATATTACTAAACTGAGAGAGTATTACTAAACTGAGAGAGCTGAGAGAATAGAGAGTATTACTAAACTGAGAGAATATTACTAAACTGAGAGAGTATTACTAAACTGAGAGAGTGTTACTAAACTGAGAGATTATTACTCAACTGTGAGAGTATTACAAAACTGAGAGAGTATTACTCAACTGAGAGAGTATTACTAAACTGAGAGAGTATTACTAACCCGAGAGAGTATTACTAAACTGAGAGTGTATTACTAAACTGAGAGAATATTACTAAACTGAGAGAGTATTACTAAACTGATAGAGCTGAGATAATATTACTAAACTGAGAGAATATTACTAAACTGAGAGAGTATTACTAATCTGAGAGAGTATTACTAAACTGAGAGAGTGTTACTAAACTGAGAGAATATTACTCAACTGAGAGAGTATTACTAACCCGAGAGAGTATTGCTAAACTGAGAGAATATTACTAAACTGAGAGAGCTGAGAGAATACTACTAAACTGAGAGAATATTACTAAACTGAGAGAGTATTACTAAACTGAGAGAATATTACTAAACTGAGAGAGTATTACTAAGCTGATAGATCTGAGAGAATATTACTAAACTGAGAGAATATTACTAAACTGAGAGAATATTACTAAACTGAGAGAATATTACTAAACTGAGAGAGTATTACTAAACTGAGAGAGCTGAGAGAATATTACTAAACTGAGAGAGCTGAGAGAATATTACTAAACTGAGAGAATATTACTAAACTGAGAGAACATTACTAAACTGAGAGAGTATTACTAAACTGAGAGAGCATTACTAAACTGAGAGAGTGTTACTAAACTGAGAGAATATTACTAAACTGAGAAAATATTAATAAACTGAGAGAACATTACTAAACTGAGAGAGTATTACTAAACTGAGAGAATATTACTAAACTGAGAGAGTATTACTAAACTGATAGAGCTGAGAGAATATTACTAAACTGAGAGAATATTACTAAACTGAGAGAGTATTACTCAACTGAGAGAGTATCACTAAACTGAGAGAATATTACTCAACTGAGAGAGTATTCCAAAACTGAGAGAGTATTACCCAACTGAGAGAGTATTACTCAACTGAGAGAGTATTACTAAACTGAGAGAGTGTTACTAAACTGAGAGATTAGTACTCAACTGTGAGAGTATTACAAAACGGAGAGAGTATTACTCAACTGAGAGAGTATTACTCAACTGAGAGAGTATTACTAAACTGAGAGAGTATAACTCAACTGAGAGAGTATCACTAAACTGAGAGAATATTACTCAACTGAGAGAGTATTACTAACCTGAGAGAGTATTACTAAACTGAGAGAATATTACTAAACTGAGAGAATATTACTAAACTGAGAGAGCTGAGAGAATATTACTAAACTGAGAGAATATTACTAAACTGAGAGAGTATTACTAAACTGAGAGAATATTACTAAACTGAGAGAGTATTACTAAACTGAGAGAGCTGAGAGAATATTACTAAACTGAGAGAATATTACTAAACTGAGAGAGTATTACTAAACTGAGAGAGTATTACTAAACTGAGACAGTTTTACTAAACTGAGAGAGTGTTACTAAACTGAGAGAGTATTACTAAACTGAGAGAGCTGAGAGAGTATTACAAGACTGAGAGAGTATTACTAAACTGAGAGAGTTTTAATAAACTGAGAGAATATTACTTACCCGAGAGAGTATTACTAAACTGAGAGAATATTACTAAACTGAGAGAATATTACTAAACTGAGAGAATATTACTAAAATGAGAGAATATTACTAAACTGAGAGAATATTACTAAACTGAGAGAATATTTGTAAACTGAGAGAATATTACTAAACTGAGAGATTATTACTAAACTGAGAGAATATTACTAAACTGAGAGAATATTACTAAACTGAGAGAACATTACTAAACTGAGAGAGTATTACTAAACTGAGAGAGCATTACTAAACTGAGAGAGTGTTACTAAACTGAGAGAATATTACTAAACTGAGAAAATATTAATAAACTGAGAGAACATTACTAAACTGAGAGAGTGTTACTAAACTGAGAGAATATTACTCAACTGAGAGAGTATTACAAAACGGAGAGAGTATTACTCAACTGAGAGAGTATTACTCAACTGAGAGAGTATTACTAAACTGAGAGAGTATAACTCAACTGAGAGAGTATCACTAAACTGAGAGAATATTACTCAACTGAGAGACTATTACTAACCCGAGAGAGTATTACTTACTAAGAGCTGAGAGAATATTACTAAACTGAGAGAATATTACTAAACTGAGAGAGTATTACTAAACTGAGAGATTATTACTAAACTGAGAGAATATTACTAAACTGAGAGAATATTACTAAACTGAGAGAGTGTTACTAAACTGAGAGAATATTACTCAACTGAGAGAGTATTACAAAACGGAGAGAGTATTACTCAACTGAGAGAGTATTACTCAACTGAGAGAGTATTACTAAACTGAGAGAGTATAACTCAACTGAGAGAGTATCACTAAACTGAGAGAATATTACTCAACTGAGAGAGTATTACTAACCTGAGAGAGTATTACTAAACTGAGAGAATATTACTAAACTGAGAGAATATTACTAAACTGAGAGAGCTGAGAGAATATTACTAAACTGAGAGAATATTACTAAACTGAGAGAGTATTACTAAACTGAGAGAATATTACTAAACTGAGAGAGTATTACTAAACTGAGAGAGCTGAGAGAATATTACTAAACTGAGAGAATATTACTAAACTGAGAGAGTATTACTAAACTGAGAGAGTATTACTAAACTGAGAGAGTATTACTAAACTGAGAGAGTGTTACTAAACTGAGAGAGTATTACTAAACTGAGAGAGCTGAGAGAGTATTACAAGACTGAGAGAGTATTACTAAACTGAGAGAGTTTTAATAAACTGAGAGAATATTACTTACCCGAGAGAGTATTACTAAACTGAGAGAATATTACTAAACTGAGAGAATATTACTAAACTGAGAGAATATTACTAAACTGAGAGAATATTACTAAACTGAGAGAATATTACTAAACTGAGAGAATATTTGTAAACTGAGAGAATATTACTAAACTGAGAGATTATTACTAAACTGAGAGAATATTACTAAACTGAGAGAATATTACTAAACTGAGAGAGTGTTACTAAACTGAGAGAATATTACTCAACTGAGAGAGTATTACAAAACGGAGAGAATATTACTCAACTGAGAGACTATTACTAACCCGAGAGAGTATTACTAAACTGAGAGAATATTACTAAACTGAGAGAATATTACTAAACTGAGAGAATATTACTAAACTGAGAGAGCTGAGAGAATACTACTAAACTGAGAGAATATTACTAAACTGAGAGAGTATTACTAAACTGAGAGAATATTACTAAACTGAGAGAGTATTACTAAGCTGATAGATCTGAGAGAATATTACTAAACTGAGAGAATATTACTAAACTGAGAGAATATTACTAAACTGAGAGAATATTACTAAACTGAGAGAGTATTACTAAACTGAGAGAGCTGAGAGAATATTACTAAACTGAGAGAGCTGAGAGAATATTACTAAACTGAGAGAATATTACTAAACTGAGAGAACATTACTAAACTGAGAGAGTATTACTAAACTGAGAGAGTATTACTAAACTGAGAGAGTGTTACTAAACTGAGAGAGTATTACTAAACTGAGAGAACTGAGAGAATATTACTAAACTGAGAGAGCTGAGAGAATATTACTAAACTGAGAGAATATTAATAAACTGAGAGAACATTACTAAACTGAGAGAGTATTACTAAACTGAGAGAATGTTACTAAACTGAGAGAGTATTACTAAACTGATAGAGCTGAGAGAATATTACTAAACTGAGAGAATATTACTAAACTGAGAGAGTATTACTAAACTGAGAGAGTGTTACTAAACTGAGAGAATATTACTCAACTGAGAGAGTGTTACTAAACTGAGAGATTATTACTCAACTGTGAGAGTATTACAAAACGGAGAGAGTATTACTCAACTGAGAGAGTATTACTCAACTGAGAGAGTATTACTAAACTGAGAGAGTATAACTAAACTGAGAGAGTATCACTAAACTGAGAGAGTATAACTCAACTGAGAGAGTATTACTAAACTGAGAGAGTATTACTAAACTGAGAGAGTATCACTAAACTGAGAGAATATTACTCAACTGAGAGAGTATTACTAACCTGAGAGAGTATTACTAAACTGAGAGAATATTACTAAACTGAGAGAATATTACTAAACTGAGAGAGCTGAGAGAATATTACTAAACTGAGAGAATATTACTAAACTGAGAGAGTATTACTCAACTGAGAGAGTATTACTCAACTGAGAGAGTATTACTAAACTGAGAGAGTATAACTCAACTGAGAGAGTATCACTAAACTGAGAGAATATTACTCAACTGAGAGAGTATTACTAACCTGAGAGAGTATTACTAAACTGAGAGAATATTACTAAACTGAGAGAATATTACTAAACTGAGAGAGCTGAGAGAATATTACTAAACTGAGAGAATATTACTAAACTGAGAGAGTATTACTAAACTGAGAGAATATTACTAAACTGAGAGAGTATTACTAAACTGAGACAGTTTTACTAAACTGAGAGAGTGTTACTAAACTGAGAGAGTATTACTAAACTGAGAGAGCTGAGAGAGTATTACAAAACGGAGAGAGTATTACTCAACTGAGAGAGTATTACTCAACTGAGAGAGTATTACTAAACTGAGAGAGTATAACTCAACTGAGAGAGTATCACTAAACTGAGAGAATATTACTCAACTGAGAGAGTATTACTAACCTGAGAGAGTATTACTAAACTGAGAGAATATTACTAAACTGAGAGAATATTACTAAACTGAGAGAGCTGAGAGAATATTACTAAACTGAGAGAATATTACTAAACTGAGAGAGTATTACTAAACTGAGAGAATATTACTAAACTGAGAGAGTATTACTAAACTGAGAGAGCTGAGAGAATATTACTAAACTGAGAGAATATTACTAAACTGAGAGAGTATTACTAAACTGAGAGAGTATTACTAAACTGAGACAGTTTTACTAAACTGAGAGAGTGTTACTAAACTGAGAGAGTATTACTAAACTGAGAGAGCTGAGAGAGTATTACAAGACTGAGAGAGTATTACTAAACTGAGAGAGTTTTAATAAACTGAGAGAATATTACTTACCCGAGAGAGTATTACTAAACTGAGAGAATATTACTAAACTGAGAGAATATTACTAAACTGAGAGAATATTACTAAAATGAGAGAATATTACTAAACTGAGAGAATATTACTAAACTGAGAGAATATTTGTAAACTGAGAGAATATTACTAAACTGAGAGATTATTACTAAACTGAGAGAATATTACTAAACTGAGAGAATATTACTAAACTGAGAGAGTGTTACTAAACTGAGAGAATATTACTCAACTGAGAGAGTATTACAAAACGGAGAGAGTATTACTCAACTGAGAGAGTATTACTCAACTGAGAGAGTATTACTAAACTGAGAGAGTATAACTCAACTGAGAGAGTATCACTAAACTGAGAGAATATTACTCAACTGAGAGACTATTACTAACCCGAGAGAGTATTACTAAACTGAGAGAATATTACTAAACTGAGAGAATATTACTAAACTGAGAGAATATTACTAAACTGAGAGAGCTGAGAGAATACTACTAAACTGAGAGAATATTACTAAACTGAGAGAGTATTACTAAACTGAGAGAATATTACTAAACTGAGAGAGTATTACTAAACTGATAGAGCTGAGAGAATATTACTAAACTGAGAGAATATTACTAAACTGAGAGAGTATTACTAAACTGAGAGAATATTACTAAACTGAGAGACTGAGAGAATATTACTAAACTGAGAGAGTATTACTAAACTGAGAGAATATTACTAAACTGAGAGAACATTACTAAACTGAGAGAGTATTACTAAACTGAGAGAGTATTACTAAACTGAGAGAATATTACTAAACTGAGAGAGTATTACTAAACTGAGAGAACTGAGAGAATATTACTAAACTGAGAGAATATTACTAAACTGAGAGAGTATTACTAAACTGAGAGAGTATTACTAAACTGAGAGAGTATTACTAAACTGAGAGAATATTACTAAACTGAGAGAGTATTACTAAACTGATAGAGCTGAGAGAATATTACTAAACTGAGAGAATATTACTAAACTGAGAGAGTATTACTAAACTGAGAGAGTGTTACTAAACTGAGAGAATATTACTCAACTGAGAGAGTGTTACTAAACTGAGAGATTATTACTCAACTGTGAGAGTATTACAAAACGGAGAGAGTATTACTCAACTGAGAGAGTATTACTCAACTGAGAGAGTATTACTAAACTGAGAGAGTATAACTCAACTGAGAGAGTATCACTAAACTGAGAGAATATTACTCAACTGAGAGAGTATTACTAACCTGAGAGAGTATAACTCAACTGAGAGAGTATCACTAAACTGAGAGAATATTACTCAACTGAGAGAGTATTACTAACCTGAGAGAGTATTACTAAACTGAGAGAATATTACTAAACTGAGAGAATATTACTAAACTGAGAGAGCTGAGAGAATATTACTAAACTGAGAGAATATTACTAAACTGAGAGAGTATTACTCAACTGAGAGAGTATTACTCAACTGAGAGAGTATTACTAAACTGAGAGAGTATAACTCAACTGAGAGAGTATCACTAAACTGAGAGAATATTACTCAACTGAGAGAGTATTACTAACCTGAGAGAGTATTACTAAACTGAGAGAATATTACTAAACTGAGAGAATATTACTAAACTGAGAGAGCTGAGAGAATATTACTAAACTGAGAGAATATTACTAAACTGAGAGAGTATTACTAAACTGAGAGAATATTACTAAACTGAGAGAGTATTACTAAACTGAGAGAGCTGAGAGAATATTACTAAACTGAGAGAATATTATTAAACTGAGAGAGTATTACTAAACTGAGAGAGTATTACTAAACTGAGACAGTTTTACTAAACTGAGAGAGTGTTACTAAACTGAGAGAGTATTACTAAACTGAGAGAGCTGAGAGAGTATTACAAGACTGAGAGAGTATTACTAAACTGAGAGAGTTTTAATAAACTGAGAGAATATTACTTACCCGAGAGAGTATTACTAAACTGAGAGAATATTACTAAACTGAGAGAATATTTGTAAACTGAGAGAATATTACTAAACTGAGAGATTATTACTAAACTGAGAGAATATTACTAAACTGAGAGAATATTACTAAACTGAGAGAATATTACTAAACTGAGAGATTATTACTAAACTGAGAGAGTATTACTAAACTGAGAGAGTATAACTCAACTGAGAGAGTATCACTAAACTGAGAGACTATTACTCAACTGAGAGAGTATTACTAACCCGAGAGAGTATTACTAAACTGAGAGAATATTACTAAACTGAGAGAATATTACTAAACTGAGAGAGCTGAGAGAATATTACTAAACTGAGAGAATATTACTAAACTGAGAGAGTATTACTAAACTGAGAGACTGTTACTAAACTGAGAGAATATTACTCAACTGAGAGAGTGTTACTAAACTGAGAGATTATTACTCAACTGTGAGAGTATTACAAAACGGAGAGAGTATTACTCAACTGAGAGAGTATTACTCAACTGAGAGAGTATTACTAAACTGAGAGAGTATAACTCAACTGAGAGAGTATCACTAAACTGAGAGAATATTACTCAACTGAGAGAGTATTACTAACCTGAGAGAGTATTACTAAACTGAGAGAATATTACTAAACTGAGAGAATATTACTAAACTGAGAGAGCTGAGAGAATATTACTAAACTGAGAGAATATTATTAAACTGAGAGAGTATTACTAAACTGAGAGAGTATTACTAAACTGAGACAGTATTACTAAACTGAGAGAGTGTTACTAAACTGAGAGAGTATTACTAAACTGAGAGAGCTGAGAGAGTATTACAAGACTGAGAGAGTATTACTAAACTGAGAGAGTTTTAATAAACTGAGAGAATATTACTTACCCGAGAGAGTATTACTAAACTGAGAGAATATTACTAAACTGAGAGAATATTACTAAACTGAGAGAATATTACTAAAATGAGAGAATATTACTAAACTGAGAGAATATTACTAAACTGAGAGAATATTTGTAAACTGAGAGAATATTACTAAACTGAGAGATTATTACTAAACTGAGAGAATATTACTAAACTGAGAGAATATTACTAAACTGAGAGAATATTACTAAACTGAGAGATTATTACTAAACTGAGAGAGTATTACTAAACTGAGAGAGTATAACTCAACTGAGAGAGTATCACTAAACTGAGAGACTATTACTCAACTGAGAGAGTATTACTAACCCGAGAGAGTATTACTAAACTGAGAGAATATTACTAAACTGAGAGAATATTACTAAACTGAGAGAGCTGAGAGAATATTACTAAACTGAGAGAATATTACTAAACTGAGAGAGTATTACAAGACTGAGAGAGTTTTACTCAACTGAGAGAGTATTACTAACCCGAGAGAGTATTACTAAACTGAGAGAATATTACTAAACTGAGAGAATATCACTAAACTGAGAGAATATTACTCAACTGAGAGACTATTACTAACCCGAGAGAGTATTACTAAACTGAGAGAATATTACTAAACTGAGAGAATATTACTAAACTGAGAGAATATTACTAAACTGAGAGAGCTGAGAGAATATTACTAAATTGAGAGAATATTACTAAACTGAGAGAGTATTACTAAACTGAGAGAATATTACTAAACTGAGAGAGTATTACTAAACTGAGAGAGCTGAGAGAATATTACTAAACTGAGAGAATATTACTAAACTGAGAGAGTATTACTCAACTGAGAGAGTATTACTAAACTGAGAGCGTATTACTACCACTGAGAGAGTGTTACTAAACTGAGAGATTATTACTCAACTGTGAGAGTATTACAAAACTGAGAGAGTATTACTCAACTGAGAGAGTATTACTGAGAGAATATGACTAACCCGAGAGAGTATTACTAAACTGAGAGAATATTACTAAACTGAGAGAATATTACTAAACTGAGAGAGTATTACTAAACTGATAGAGCTGAGAGAATATTACTAAACTGAGAGAGTATTACTAAACTGAGAGAGTATTACTAAACTGAGAGAGTGTTACTAAACTGAGAGAATATTACTCAACTGAGAGAGTATTACTGACCCGAGAGAGTATTGCTAAACTGAGAGAATATTACTAAACTGAGAGAGCTGAGAGAATATTACTAAACTGAGAGAATATTACTAAACTGAGAGAGTATTACTAAACTGAGAGAATATTACTAAACTGAGAGAGTATTACTAAACTGATAGATCTGAGAGAATATTACTAAACTGAGAGAATATTACTAAACTGAGAGAGTATTACTAAACTGAGAGAATATTACTCAACTGAGAGAGTATTACTAAACTGAGAGAGTATTACTAAACTGAGAGAGTATTACTAAACTGAGAGAGTGTTACTAAACTGAGAGAATATGACTCAACTGAGAGAGTATTACTAAACTGAGAGAGTATTACTAAACTGAGATAGTGTTACTAAACTGAGATAATATTACTCAACGGAGAGATTATTAATCAACTGAGAGAGTATTACTAAACTGAGAGAGTATTACTAAACTGAGAGAGTGTTACTAAACTGAGAGAGTATTACTAAACTGAGAGAGCTGAGAGAATATTACTATACTGAGAGAATATTACTAAACTGAGAGAGTATTACAAAACTGAGAGAGTGTTACTAAACTGAGAGAATATTACTCAACTGAGAGAGTATTACAAAACGGAGAGAGTATTACTCAACTGAGAGAGTATTACTCAACTGAGAGAGTATTACTAAACTGAGAGAGTATAACTCAACTGAGAGAGTATCACTAAACTGAGAGAATATTACTCAACTGAGAGACTATTACTAACCCGAGAGAGTATTACTAAACTGAGAGAATATTACTAAACTGAGAGAATATTACTAAACTGAGAGAATATTACTAAACTGAGAGAGCTGAGAGAATATTACTAAATTGAGAGAATATTACTAAACTGAGAGAGTATTACTAAACTGAGAGAATATTACTAAACTGAGAGAGTATTACTAAACTGAGAGAGCTGAGAGAATATTACTAAACTGAGAGAATATTACTAAACTGAGAGAGTATTACTCAACTGAGAGAGTATTACTAAACTGAGAGAGTATTACTAAACTGAGAGAGTGTTACTAAACTGAGAGATTATTACTCAACTGTGAGAGTATTACAAAACTGAGAGAGTATTACTCAACTGAGAGAGTATTACTAAACTGAGAGAGTATTACTAACCCGAGAGAGTATTACTAAACTGAGAGAGTATTACTAAACTGAGAGAATATTACTAAACTGAGAGAGTATTACTAAACTGATAGAGCTGAGATAATATTACTAAACTGAGAGTATATTACTAAACTGAGAGAGTATTACTAATCTGAGAGAGTATTACTAAACTGAGAGAGTGTTACTAAACTGAGAGAATATTACTCAACTGAGAGAGTATTACTAACCCGAGAGAGTATTGCTAAACTGAGAGAATATTACTAAACTGAGAGAGCTGAGAGAATACTACTAAACTGAGAGAATATTACTAAACTGAGAGAGTATTACTAAACTGAGAGAATATTACTAAACTGAGAGAGTATTACTAACTGAGAGAATATTACTAAACTGAGAGAGTATTACTAAACTGAGAGAATATTACTAAACTGAGAGAATATTACTAAACTGAGAGAATATTACTAAACTGAGAGAGCTGAGAGAATATTACTAAACTGAGAGAATATTACTAAACTGAGAGAACATTACTAAACTGAGAGAGTATTACTAAACTGAGAGAGTATTACTAAACTGAGAGAGTGTTACTAA
Source organism: Salvelinus alpinus (assembly GCF_045679555.1). NCBI lineage: Eukaryota > Metazoa > Chordata > Actinopteri > Salmoniformes > Salmonidae > Salvelinus > Salvelinus alpinus. The sequence continues at coordinate 241,065 of NC_092094.1, forward strand.
ACTGAGAGAGTATTACTAAACTGAGAGAGCTGAGAGAATATTACTAAACTGAGAGAGCTCAGAGAATATTACTAAACTGAGAAAATATTAATAAACTGAGAGAACATTACTAAACTGAGAGAGTATTACTAAACTGAGAGAATATTACTAAACTGAGAGAGTATTACTAAACTGATAGAGCTGAGAGAATATTACTAAACTGAGAGAATATTACTAAACTGAGAGAGTATTACTAAACTGAGAGAGTGTTACTAAAATGAGAGAATATTACTCAACTGAGAGAGTATTCCAAAACTGAGAGAGTATTACCCAACTGAGAGAGTATTACTAAACTGAGAGAGTATTACTAACCCGAGAGAGTATTACTAAACTGAGAGAGTATTACTAAACTGAGAGAATATTACTAAACTGAGAGAGTATTACTAAACTGATAGAGCTGAGATAATATTACTAAACTGAGAGAATATTACTAAACTGAGAGAGTATTACTAATCTGAGAGAGTATTACTAAACTGAGAGAGTGTTACTAAACTGAGAGAATATTACTCAACTGAGAGAGTATTACTGACCCGAGAGAGTATTGCTAAACTGAGAGAATATTACTAAACTGAGAGAGCTGAGAGAATATTACTAAACTGAGAGAATATTACTAAACTGAGAGAGTATTACTAAACTGAGAGAATATTACTAAACTGAGAGAGTATTACTAAACTGATAGATCTGAGAGAATATTACTAAACTGAGAGAATATTACTAAACTGAGAGAATATTACTAAACTGAGAGAATATTACTCAACTGAGAGAGTATTACTAAACTGAGAGAGTATTACTAAACTGAGAGAGTATTACTAAACTGAGAGAGTGTTACTAAACTGAGAGAATATGACTCAACTGAGAGAGTATTACTAAACTGAGAGAGTATTACTAAACTGAGATAGTGTTACTAAACTGAGATAATATTACTCAACGGAGAGATTATTAATCAACTGAGAGAGTATTACTAAACTGAGAGAGTATTACTAAACTGAGAGAGTGTTACTAAACTGAGAGAGTATTACTAAACTGAGAGAGCTGAGAGAATATTACTATACTGAGAGAATATTACTAAACTGAGAGAGTATTACTAAACTGAGAGAGTGTTACTAAACTGAGAGAATATTACTCAACTGAGAGAGTATTACAAAACGGAGAGAGTATTACTCAACTGAGAGAGTATTACTCAACTGAGAGAGTATTACTCAACTGAGAGAGTATTACTAAACTGAGAGAGTATAACTCAACTGAGAGAGTATCACTAAACTGAGAGAATATTACTCAACTGAGAGACTATTACTAACCCGAGAGAGTATTACTAAACTGAGAGAATATTACTAAACTGAGAGAATATTACTAAACTGAGAGAATATTACTAAACTGAGAGAGCTGAGAGAATATTACTAAATTGAGAGAATATTACTAAACTGAGAGAGTATTACTAAACTGAGAGAATATTACTAAACTGAGAGAGTATTACTAAACTGAGAGAGCTGAGAGAATATTACTAAACTGAGAGAATATTACTAAACTGAGAGAGTATTACTAAACTGAGAGAGTATTACTAAACTGAGAGAGTATTACTAACCTGAGAGAGTGTTACTAAACTGAGAGATTATTACTCAACTGTGAGAGTATTACTAAACTGAGAGAGTATTACTCAACTGAGAGAGTATTACTAAACTGAGAGAGTATTACTAAACTGAGAGAGTATTACTAAACTGAGAGAGTATTACTAAACTGAGAGAATATTACTAAACTGAGAGAGTATTACTAAACTGATAGAGCTGAGATAATATTACTAAACTGAGAGAATATTACTAAACTGAGAGAGTATTACTAATCTGAGAGAGTATTACTAAACTGAGAGAGTGTTACTAAACTGAGAGAATATTACTCAACTGAGAGAGTATTACTAACCCGAGAGAGTATTACTAAACTGAGAGAATATTACTAAACTGAGAGAGCTGAGAGAATACTACTAAACTGAGAGAATATTACTAAACTGAGAGAGTATTACTAAACTGAGAGAATATTACTAAACTGAGAGAGTATTACTAAGATCTGAGAGAATATTACTAAACTGAGAGAATATTACTAAACTGAGAGAATATTACTAAACTGAGAGAATATTACTAAACTGAGAGAGTATTACTAAACTGAGAGAGCTGAGAGAATATTACTAAACTGAGAGAGCTGAGAGAATATTACTAAACTGAGAGAATATTACTAAACTGAGAGAACATTACTAAACTGAGAGAGTATTACTAAACTGAGAGAGCATTACTAAACTGAGAGAGTGTTACTAAACTGAGAGAGTATTACTAAACTGAGAGAGCTGAGAGAATATTACTAAACTGAGAGAGCTCAGAGAATATTACTAAACTGAGAGAATATTAATAAACTGAGAGAACATTACTAAACTGAGAGAGTATTACTAAACTGAGAGAATATTACTAAACTGAGAGAGTATTACTAAACTGATAGAGCTGAGAGAATATTACTAAACTGAGAGAATATTACTAAACTGAGAGAGTATTACTAAACTGAGAGAGTGTTACTAAACTGAGAGAATATTACTCAACTGAGAGAGTATTCCAAAACTGAGAGAGTATTACCCAACTGAGAGAGTATTACTCAACTGAGAGAGTATTACTAAACTGAGAGAGTGTTACTAAACTGAGAGATTAGTACTCAACTGTGAGAGTATTACTAAACTGAGAGAGTATTACTAAACTGATAGAGCTGAGATAATATTACTAAACTGAGAGAATATTACTAAACTGAGAGAGTATTACTAATCTGAGAGAGTATTACTAAACTGAGAGAGTGTTACTAAACTGAGAGAATATTACTCAACTGAGAGAGTATTACTGACCCGAGAGAGTATTGCTAAACTGAGAGAATATTACTAAACTGAGAGAGCTGAGAGAATATTACTAAACTGAGAGAATATTACTAAACTGAGAGAGTATTACTAAACTGAGAGAATATTACTAAACTGAGAGAGTATTACTAAACTGATAGATCTGAGAGAATATTACTAAACTGAGAGAATATTACTAAACTGAGAGAATATTACTAAACTGAGAGAGTATTACTCAACTGAGAGAGTATTACTAAACTGAGAGAGTATTACTAAACTGAGAGAGTATTACTAAACTGAGAGAGTGTTACTAAACTGAGAGAATATGACTCAACTGAGAGAGTATTACTAAACTGAGAGAGTATTACTAAACTGAGATAGTGTTACTAAACTGAGATAATATTACTCAACGGAGAGATTATTAATCAACTGAGAGAGTATTACTAAACTGAGAGAGTATTACTAAACTGAGAGAGTGTTACTAAACTGAGAGAGTATTACTAAACTGAGAGAGCTGAGAGAATATTACTATACTGAGAGAATATTACTAAACTGAGAGAGTATTACTAAACTGAGAGAGTGTTACTAAACTGAGAGAATATTACTCAACTGAGAGAGTATTACAAAACGGAGAGAGTATTACTCAACTGAGAGAGTATTACTCAACTGAGAGAGTATTACTCAACTGAGAGAGTATTACTAAACTGAGAGAGTATAACTCAACTGAGAGAGTATCACTAAACTGAGAGAATATTACTCAACTGAGAGACTATTACTAACCCGAGAGAGTATTACTAAACTGAGAGAATATTACTAAACTGAGAGAATATTACTGAGAGAATATTACTAAACTGAGAGAGCTGAGAGAATATTACTAAATTGAGAGAATATTACTAAACTGAGAGAGTATTACTAAACTGAGAGAATATTACTAAACTGAGAGAGTATTACTAAACTGAGAGAGCTGAGAGAATATTACTAAACTGAGAGAATATTACTAAACTGAGAGAGTATTACTCAACTGAGAGAGTATTACTAAACTGAGAGAGTATTACTAAACTGAGAGAGTGTTACTAAACTGAGAGATTATTACTCAACTGTGAGAGTATTACAAAACTGAGAGAGTATTACTCAACTGAGAGAGTATTACTAAACTGAGAGAGTATTACTAACCCGAGAGAGTATTACTAACCTGAGAGAGTATTACTAAACTGAGAGAATATTACTAAACTGAGAGAGTATTACTAAACTGATAGAGCTGAGATAATATTACTAAACTGAGAGTATATTACTAAACTGAGAGAGTATTACTAATCTGAGAGAGTATTACTAAACTGAGAGAGTGTTACTAAACTGAGAGAATATTACTAAACTGAGAGAGTATTACTAACCCGAGAGAGTATTGCTAAACTGAGAGAATATTACTAAACTGAGAGAGCTGAGAGAATACTACTAAACTGAGAGAATATTACTAAACTGAGAGAGTATTACTAAACTGAGAGAATATTACTAAACTGAGAGAGTATTACTAAGCTGATGGATCTGAGAGAATATTACTAAACTGAGAGAATATTACTAAACTGAGAGAATATTACTAAACTGAGAGAATATTACTAAACTGAGAGAGTATTACTAAACTGAGAGTGCTGAGAGAATATTACTAAACTGAGAGAGCTGAGAGAATATTACTAAACTGAGAGAATATTACTAAACTGAGAGAACATTACTAAACTGAGAGAGTATTACTAAACTGAGAGAGCATTACTAAACTGAGAGAGTGTTACTAAACTGAGAGAGTATTACTAAACTGAGAGAGCTGAGAGAATATTACTAAACTGAGAGAGCTCAGAGAATATTACTAAACTGAGAAAATATTAATAAACTGAGAGAACATTACTAAACTGAGAGAGTATTACTAAACTGAGAGAATATTACTAAACTGAGAGAGTATTACTAAACTGATAGAGCTGAGAGAATATTACTAAACTGAGAGAATATTACTAAACTGAGAGAGTATTACTAAACTGAGAGAGTGTTACTAAACTGAGAGAATATTACTCAACTGAGAGAGTATTCCAAAACTGAGAGAGTATTACCCAACTGAGAGAGTATTACTCAACTGAGAGAGTATTACTAAACTGAGAGAGTGTTACTAAACTGAGAGATTAGTACTCAACTGTGAGAGTATTACAAAACGGAGAGAGTATTACTCAACTGAGAGAGTATTACTCAACTGAGAGAGTATTACTAAACTGAGAGAGTATAACTCAACTGAGAGAGTATCACTAAACTGAGAGAATATTACTCAACTGAGAGAGTATTACTAACCTGAGAGAGTATTACTAAACTGAGAGAATATTACTAAACTGAGAGAATATTACTAAACTGAGAGAGCTGAGAGAATATTACTAAACTGAGAGAATATTACTAAACTGAGAGAGTATTACTAAACTGAGAGAATATTACTAAACTGAGAGAGTATTACTAAACTGAGAGAGCTGAGAGAATATTACTAAACTGAGAGAATATTACTAAACTGAGAGAGTATTACTAAACTGAGAGAGTATTACTAAACTGAGACAGTTTTACTAAACTGAGAGAGTGTTACTAAACTGAGAGAGTATTACTAAACTGAGAGAGCTGAGAGAGTATTACAAGACTGAGAGAGTATTACTAAACTGAGAGAGTTTTAATAAACTGAGAGAATATTACTTACCCGAGAGAGTATTACTAAACTGAGAGAATATTACTAAACTGAGAGAATATTACTAAACTGAGAGAATATTACTAAAATGAGAGAATATTACTAAACTGAGAGAATATTACTAAACTGAGAGAATATTTGTAAACTGAGAGAATATTACTAAACTGAGAGATTATTACTAAACTGAGAGAATATTACTAAACTGAGAGAATATTACTAAACTGAGAGAGTGTTACTAAACTGAGAGAATATTACTCAACTGAGAGAGTATTACAAAACGGAGAGAGTATTACTCAACTGAGAGAGTATTACTCAACTGAGAGAGTATTACTAAACTGAGAGAGTATAACTCAACTGAGAGAGTATCACTAAACTGAGAGAATATTACTCAACTGAGAGACTATTACTAACCCGAGAGAGTATTACTAAACTGAGAGAATATTACTAAACTGAGAGAATATTACTAAACTGAGAGAATATTACTAAACTGAGAGAGCTGAGAGAATATTACTAAATTGAGAGAATATTACTAAACTGAGAGAGTATTACTAAACTGAGAGAATATTACTAAACTGAGAGAGTATTACTAAACTGAGAGAGCTGAGAGAATATTACTAAACTGAGAGAATATTACTAAACTGAGAGAGTATTACTCAACTGAGAGAGTATTACTAAACTGAGAGAGTATTACTAAACTGAGAGAGTGTTACTAAACTGAGAGATTATTACTCAAATGTGAGAGTATTACAAAACTGAGAGAGTATTACTCAACTGAGAGAGTATTACTAAACTGAGAGAGTATTACTAACCCGAGAGAGTATTACTAAACTGAGAGAGTATTACTAAACTGAGAGAATATTACTAAACTGAGAGAGTATTACTAAACTGATAGAGCTGAGATAATATTACTAAACTGAGAGAATATTACTAAACTGAGAGAGTATTACTAATCTGAGAGAGTATTACTAAACTGAGAGAGTGTTACTAAACTGAGAGAATATTACTCAACTGAGAGAGTATTACTAACCCGAGAGAGTATTGCTAAACTGAGAGAATATTACTAAACTGAGAGAGCTGAGAGAATACTACTAAACTGAGAGAATATTACTAAACTGAGAGAGTATTACTAAACTGAGAGAATATTACTAAACTGAGAGAGTATTACTAAGCTGATAGATCTGAGAGAATATTACTAAACTGAGAGAATATTACTAAACTGAGAGAATATTACTAAACTGAGAGAATATTACTAAACTGAGAGAGTATTACTAAACTGAGAGAGCTGAGAGAATATTACTAAACTGAGAGAGCTGAGAGAATATTACTAAACTGAGAGAATATTACTAAACTGAGAGAACATTACTAAACTGAGAGAGTATTACTAAACTGAGAGAGTATTACTAAACTGAGAGAGTGTTACTAAACTGAGAGAGTATTACTAAACTGAGAGAACTGAGAGAATATTACTAAACTGAGAGAGCTGAGAGAATATTACTAAACTGAGAGAATATTACTAAACTGAGAGAATATTACTAAACTGAGAGAGTATTACTAAACTGAGAGAATGTTACTAAACTGAGAGAGTATTACTAAACTGATAGAGCTGAGAGAATATTACTAAACTGAGAGAATATTACTAAACTGAGAGAGTATTACTAAACTGAGAGAGTGTTACTAAACTGAGAGAATATTACTCAACTGAGAGAGTGTTACTAAACTGAGAGATTATTACTCAACTGTGAGAGTATTACAAAACGGAGAGAGTATTACTCAACTGAGAGAGTATTACTCAACTGAGAGAGTATTACTAAACTGAGAGAGTATAACTCAACTGAGAGAGTATCACTAAACTGAGAGAATATTACTCAACTGAGAGAGTATTACTAACCTGAGAGAGTGTTACTAAACTGAGAGAATATTACTAAACTGAGAGAATATTACTAAACTGAGAGAGTATTACTAAACTGATAGATCTGAGAGAATATTACTAAACTGAGAGAATATTACTAAACTGAGAGAATATTACTAAACTGAGAGAGTATTACTCAACTGAGAGAGTATTACTAAACTGAGAGAGTATTACTAAACTGAGAGAGTATTACTAAACTGAGAGAGTGTTACTAAACTGAGAGAATATGACTCAACTGAGAGAGTATTACTAAACTGAGAGAGTATTACTAAACTGAGATAGTGTTACTAAACTGAGATAATATTACTCAACGGAGAGATTATTAATCAACTGAGAGAGTATTACTAAACTGAGAGAGTATTACTAAACTGAGAGAGTGTTACTAAACTGAGAGAGTATTACTAAACTGAGAGAGCTGAGAGAATATTACTATACTGAGAGAATATTACTAAACTGAGAGAGTATTACTAAACTGAGAGAGTGTTACTAAACTGAGAGAATATTACTCAACTGAGAGAGTGTTACTAAACTGAGAGAATATTACTCAACTGAGAGAGTATTACAAAACGGAGAGAGTATTACTCAACTGAGAGAGTATCACTAAACTGAGAGAATATTACTCAACTGAGAGACTATTACTAACCCGAGAGAGTATTACTAAACTGAGAGAATATTACTAAACTGAGAGAATATTACTAAACTGAGAGAATATTACTAAACTGAGAGAGCTGAGAGAATATTACTAAATTGAGAGAATATTACTAAACTGAGAGAGTATTACTAAACTGAGAGAATATTACTAAACTGAGAGAGTATTACTAAACTGAGAGAGCTGAGAGAATATTACTAAACTGAGAGAATATTACTAAACTGAGAGAGTATTACTCAACTGAGAGAGTATTACTAAACTGAGAGAGTATTACTAAACTGAGAGAGTGTTACTAAACTGAGAGATTATTACTCAACTGTGAGAGTATTACAAAACTGAGAGAGTATTACTCAACTGAGAGAGTATTACTAAACTGAGAGAGTATTACTAACCCGAGAGAGTATTACTAAACTGAGAGAGTATTACTAAACTGAGAGAATATTACTAAACTGAGAGAGTATTACTAAACTGATAGAGCTGAGATAATATTACTAAACTGAGAGAATATTACTAAACTGAGAGAGTATTACTAATCTGAGAGAGTATTACTAAACTGAGAGAGTGTTACTAAACTGAGAGAATATTACTCAACTGAGAGAGTATTACTAACCCGAGAGAGTATTGCTAAACTGAGAGAATATTACTAAACTGAGAGAGCTGAGAGAATACTACTAAACTGAGAGAATATTACTAAACTGAGAGAGTATTACTAAACTGAGAGAATATTACTAAACTGAGAGAGTATTACTAAGCTGATAGATCTGAGAGAATATTACTAAACTGAGAGAATATTACTAAACTGAGAGAATATTACTAAACTGAGAGAATATTACTAAACTGAGAGAGTATTACTAAACTGAGAGAGCTGAGAGAATATTACTAAACTGAGAGAGCTGAGAGAATATTACTAAACTGAGAGAATATTACTAAACTGAGAGAACATTACTAAACTGAGAGAGTATTACTAAACTGAGAGAGCATTACTAAACTGAGAGAGTGTTACTAAACTGAGAGAGTATTACTAAACTGAGAGACTGAGAGAATATTACTAAACTGAGAGAGCTCAGAGAATATTACTAAACTGAGAGAATATTACTAAACTGAGAGAGTATTACTAAACTGAGAGAGTATTACTAAACTGAGAGAGTATTACTAAACTGAGAGAGTATTACTAAACTGATAGAGCTGAGAGAATATTACTAAACTGAGAGAATATTACTAAACTGAGAGAGTATTACTAAACTGAGAGAGTGTTACTAAACTGAGAGAATATTACTCAACTGAGAGAGTGTTACTAAACTGAGAGATTATTACTCAACTGTGAGAGTATTACAAAACGGAGAGAGTATTACTCAACTGAGAGAGTATTACTAAACTGAGAGAGTATTACTAAACTGAGAGAGTATTACTAAACTGAGAGAGTATTACTAAACTGAGAGAATATTACTCAACTGAGAGAGTATTACTAACCTGAGAGAGTGTTACTAAACTGAGAGAATATTACTAAACTGAGAGAATATTACTAAACTGAGAGAGTATTACTAAACTGATAGATCTGAGAGAATATTACTAAACTGAGAGAATATTACTAAACTGAGAGAATATTACTAAACTGAGAGAGTATTACTCAACTGAGAGAGTATTACTAAACTGAGAGAGAATATTACTAAACTGAGAGAGTATTACTAAACTGAGAGAGTGTTACTAAACTGAGAGAATATGACTCAACTGAGAGAGTATTACTAAACTGAGAGAGTATTACTAAACTGAGGTAGTGTTACTAAACTGAGATAATATTACTCAACGGAGAGATTATTACTCAACTGAGAGAGTATTACTAAACTGAGAGAGTATTACTAAACTGAGAGAGTGTTACTAAACTGAGAGAGTATTACTAAACTGAGAGAGCTGAGAGAATATTACTATACTGAGAGAATATTACTAAACTGAGAGAGTATTACTAAACTGAGAGAGTGTTACTAAACTGAGAGAATATTACTCAACTGAGAGAGTGTTACTAAACTGAGAGAATATTACTCAACTGAGAGAGTATTACAAAACGGAGAGAGTGTTACTAAACTGAGAGAATATTACTCAACTGAGAGAGTATTACTAACCCGAGAGAGTATTGCTAAACTGAGAGAATATTACTAAACTGAGAGAATATTACTAAACTGAGAGAATATTACTAAACTGAGAGAGCTGAGAGAATATTACTAAATTGAGAGAATATTACTAAACTGAGAGAGTATTACTAAACTGAGAGAATATTACTAAACTGAGAGAGTATTACTAAACTGAGAGAGCTGAGAGAATATTACTAAACTGAGAGAATATTACTAAACTGAGAGAGTATTACTCAACTGAGAGAGTATTACTAAACTGAGAGAGTATTACTAAACTGAGAGAGTGTTACTAAACTGAGAGATTATTACTCAACTGTGAGAGTATTACAAAACTGAGAGAGTATTACTCAACTGAGAGAGTATTACTAAACTGAGAGAGTATTACTAACCCGAGAGAGTATTACTAAACTGAGAGAGTATTACTAAACTGAGAGAATATTACTAAACTGAGAGAGTATTACTAAACTGATAGAGCTGAGATAATATTACTAAACTGAGAGAATATTACTAAACTGAGAGAGTATTACTAATCTGAGAGAGTATTACTAAACTGAGAGAGTGTTACTAAACTGAGAGAATATTACTCAACTGAGAGAGTATTACTAACCCGAGAGAGTATTGCTAAACTGAGAGAATATTACTAAACTGAGAGAGCTGAGAGAATACTACTAAACTGAGAGAATATTACTAAACTGAGAGAGTATTACTAAACTGAGAGAATATTACTAAACTGAGAGAGTATTACTAAGCTGATAGATCTGAGAGAATATTACTAAACTGAGAGAATATTACTAAACTGAGAGAATATTACTAAACTGAGAGAATATTACTAAACTGAGAGAGTATTACTAAACTGAGAGAGCTGAGAGAATATTACTAAACTGAGAGAGCTGAGAGAATATTACTAAACTGAGAGAATATTACTAAACTGAGAGAACATTACTAAACTGAGAGAGTATTACTAAACTGAGAGAGCATTACTAAACTGAGAGAGTGTTACTAAACTGAGAGAGTATTACTAAACTGAGAGAGCTGAGAGAATATTACTAAACTGAGAGAGCTCAGAGAATATTACTAAACTGAGAAAATATTAATAAACTGAGAGAACATTACTAAACTGAGAGAGTATTACTAAACTGAGAGAATATTACTAAACTGAGAGAGTATTACTAAACTGATAGAGCTGAGAGAATATTACTAAACTGAGAGAATATTACTAAACTGAGAGAGTATTACTAAACTGAGAGAGTGTTACTAAACTGAGAGAATATTACTCAACTGAGAGAGTATTCCAAAACTGAGAGAGTATTACCCAACTGAGAGAGTATTACTCAACTGAGAGAGTATTACTAAACTGAGAGAGTGTTACTAAACTGAGAGATTAGTACTCAACTGTGAGAGTATTACAAAACGGAGAGAGTATTACTCAACTGAGAGAGTATTACTCAACTGAGAGAGTATTACTAAACTGAGAGAGTATAACTCAACTGAGAGAGTATCACTAAACTGAGAGAATATTACTCAACTGAGAGAGTATTACTAACCTGAGAGAGTATTACTAAACTGAGAGAATATTACTAAACTGAGAGAATATTACTAAACTGAGAGAGCTGAGAGAATATTACTAAACTGAGAGAATATTACTAAACTGAGAGAGTATTACTAAACTGAGAGAATATTACTAAACTGAGAGAGTATTACTAAACTGAGAGAGCTGAGAGAATATTACTAAACTGAGAGAATATTACTAAACTGAGAGAGTATTACTAAACTGAGAGAGTATTACTAAACTGAGACAGTTTTACTAAACTGAGAGAGTGTTACTAAACTGAGAGAGTATTACTAAACTGAGAGAGTATTACTAAGCTGATAGATCTGAGAGAATATTACTAAACTGAGAGAATATTACTAAACTGAGAGAATATTACTAAACTGAGAGAATATTACTAAACTGAGAGAGTATTACTAAACTGAGAGAGCTGAGAGAATATTACTAAACTGAGAGAGCTGAGAGAATATTACTAAACTGAGAGAATATTACTAAACTGAGAGAACATTACTAAACTGAGAGAGTATTACTAAACTGAGAGAGTATTACTAAACTGAGAGAGTGTTACTAAACTGAGAGAGTATTACTAAACTGAGAGAACTGAGAGAATATTACTAAACTGAGAGAGCTGAGAGAATATTACTAAACTGAGAGAATATTAATAAACTGAGAGAACATTACTAAACTGAGAGAGTATTACTAAACTGAGAGAATGTTACTAAACTGAGAGAGTATTACTAAACTGATAGAGCTGAGAGAATATTACTAAACTGAGAGAATATTACTAAACTGAGAGAGTATTACTAAACTGAGAGAGTGTTACTAAACTGAGAGAATATTACTAAACTGAGAGAGTGTTACTAAACTGAGAGATTATTACTCAACTGTGAGAGTATTACAAAACGGAGAGAGTATTACTCAACTGAGAGAGTATTACTCAACTGAGAGAGTATTACTAAACTGAGAGAGTATAACTCAACTGAGAGAGTATCACTAAACTGAGAGAATATTACTCAACTGAGAGAGTATTACTAACCTGAGAGAGTATTACTAAACTGAGAGAATATTACTCAACTGAGAGAGTGTTACTAAACTGAGAGAATATTACTCAACTGAGAGAGCTGAGAGAATATTACTAAACTGAGAGAATATTACTAAACTGAGAGAGTATTACTAAACTGAGAGAATATTACTAAACTGAGAGAGTATTACTAAACTGATAGATCTGAGAGAATATTACTAAACTGAGAGAATATTACTAAACTGAGAGAATATTACTAAACTGAGAGAGTATTACTCAACTGAGAGAGTATTACTAAACTGAGAGAGTATTACTAAACTGAGAGAGTATTACTAAACTGAGAGAGTATTACTAAACTGAGAGAGTATTACTCAACTGAGAGAGTATCACTAAACTGAGAGAATATTACTCAACTGAGAGACTATTACTAACCCGAGAGAGTATTACTAAACTGAGAGAATATTACTAAACTGAGAGAATATTACTAAACTGAGAGAATATTACTAAACTGAGATAGTGTTACTAAACTGAGATAATATTACTCAACGGAGAGATTATTAATCAACTGAGAGAGTATTACTAAACTGAGAGAGTATTACTAAACTGAGAGAGTATTACTAAACTGAGAGAGTATTACTAAACTGAGAGAGCTGAGAGAATATTACTATACTGAGAGAATATTACTAAACTGAGAGAGTATTACTAAACTGAGAGAGTGTTACTAAACTGAGAGAATATTACTCAACTGAGAGAGTGTTACTAAACTGAGAGAGTATTACTAAACTGAGAGAGTATAACTCAACTGAGAGAGTATCACTAAACTGAGAGAATATTACTCAACTGAGAGACTATTACTAACCCGAGAGAGTATTACTAAACTGAGAGAATATTACTAAACTGAGAGAATATTACTAAACTGAGAGAATATTACTAAACTGAGAGAGCTGAGAGAATATTACTAAATTGAGAGAATATTACTAAACTGAGAGAGTATTACTAAACTGAGAGAATATTACTAAACTGAGAGAGTATTACTAAACTGAGAGAGCTGAGAGAATATTACTAAACTGAGAGAATATTACTAAACTGAGAGAGTATTACTCAACTGAGAGAGTATTACTAAACTGAGAGAGTATTACTAAACTGAGAGAGTGTTACTAAACTGAGAGATTATTACTCAACTGTGAGAGTATTACAAAACTGAGAGAGTATTACTCAACTGAGAGAGTATTACTAAACTGAGAGAGTATTACTAACCCGAGAGAGTATTACTAAACTGAGAGAGTATTACTAAACTGAGAGAATATTACTAAACTGAGAGAGTATTACTAAACTGATAGAGCTGAGATAATATTACTAAACTGAGAGAATATTACTAAACTGAGAGAGTATTACTAATCTGAGAGAGTATTACTAAACTGAGAGAGTGTTACTAAACTGAGAGAATATTACTCAACTGAGAGAGTATTACTAACCCGAGAGAGTATTACTAAACTGAGAGAATATTACTAAACTGAGAGAATATTACTAAACTGAGAGAGTATTACTAAACTGAGAGAATATTACTCAACTGAGAGAGTATTACTACTGATAGATCTGAGAGAGTATTACTAAACTGAGAGAATATTACTAAACTGAGAGAATATTACTAAACTGAGAGAATATTACTAAACTGAGAGAGTATTACTAAACTGAGAGAGCTGAGAGAATATTACTAAACTGAGAGAGCTGAGAGAATATTACTAAACTGAGAGAATATTACTAAACTGAGAGAACATTACTAAACTGAGAGAGTATTACTAAACTGAGAGAGCATTACTAAACTGAGAGAGTGTTACTAAACTGAGAGAGTATTACTAAACTGAGAGAGTATTACTAAACTGAGAGAGCTCAGAGAATATTACTAAACTGAGAGAATATTACTAAACTGAGAGAACATTACTAAACTGAGAGAGTATTACTAAACTGAGAGAATATTACTAAACTGAGAGAGTATTACTAAACTGATAGAGCTGAGAGAATATTACTAAACTGAGAGAATATTACTAAACTGAGAGAGTATTACTAAACTGAGAGAGTGTTACTAAACTGAGAGAATATTACTCAACTGAGAGAGTATTCCAAAACTGAGAGAGTATTACCCAACTGAGAGAGTATTACTCAACTGAGAGAGTATTACTAAACTGAGAGAGTGTTACTAAACTGAGAGATTAGTACTCAACTGTGAGAGTATTACAAAACGGAGAGAGTATTACTCAACTGAGAGAGTATTACTCAACTGAGAGAGTATTACTAAACTGAGAGAGTATAACTCAACTGAGAGAGTATCACTAAACTGAGAGAATATTACTCAACTGAGAGAGTATTACTAACCTGAGAGAGTATTACTAAACTGAGAGAATATTACTAAACTGAGAGAATATTACTAAACTGAGAGAGCTGAGAGAATATTACTAAACTGAGAGAATATTACTAAACTGAGAGAGTATTACTAAACTGAGAGAATATTACTAAACTGAGAGAGTATTACTAAACTGAGAGAGCTGAGAGAATATTACTAAACTGAGAGAATATTACTAAACTGAGAGAGTATTACTAAACTGAGAGAGTATTACTAAACTGAGACAGTTTTACTAAACTGAGAGAGTGTTACTAAACTGAGAGAGTATTACTAAACTGAGAGAGCTGAGAGAGTATTACAAGACTGAGAGAGTATTACTAAACTGAGAGAGTTTTAATAAACTGAGAGAATATTACTTACCCGAGAGAGTATTACTAAACTGAGAGAATATTACTAAACTGAGAGAATATTACTAAACTGAGAGAATATTACTAAAATGAGAGAATATTACTAAACTGAGAGAATATTACTAAACTGAGAGAATATTTGTAAACTGAGAGAATATTACTAAACTGAGAGATTATTACTAAACTGAGAGAATATTACTAAACTGAGAGAATATTACTAAACTGAGAGAGTGTTACTAAACTGAGAGAATATTACTCAACTGAGAGAGTATTACAAAACGGAGAGAGTATTACTCAACTGAGAGAGTATTACTCAACTGAGAGAGTATTACTAAACTGAGAGAGTATAACTCAACTGAGAGAGTATCACTAAACTGAGAGAATATTACTCAACTGAGAGACTATTACTAACCCGAGAGAGTATTACTAAACTGAGAGAATATTACTAAACTGAGAGAATATTACTAAACTGAGAGAATATTACTAAACTGAGAGAGCTGAGAGAATATTACTAAATTGAGAGAATATTACTAAACTGAGAGAGTATTACTAAACTGAGAGAATATTACTAAACTGAGAGAGTATTACTAAACTGAGAGAGCTGAGAGAATATTACTAAACTGAGAGAATATTACTAAACTGAGAGAGTATTACTCAACTGAGAGAGTATTACTAAACTGAGAGAGTATTACTAAACTGAGAGAGTGTTACTAAACTGAGAGATTATTACTCAAATCTGAGAGTATTACAAAACTGAGAGAGTATTACTAAACTGAGAGAATATTACTAAACTGAGAGAGTATTACTAACCCGAGAGAGTATTACTAAACTGAGAGAGTATTACTAAACTGAGAGAATATTACTAAACTGAGAGAGTATTACTAAACTGATAGAGCTGAGATAATATTACTAAACTGAGAGAATATTACTAAACTGAGAGAGTATTACTAATCTGAGAGAGTATTACTAACCTGAGAGAGTATTGCTAAACTGAGAGAGTGTTACTAAACTGAGAGAATATTACTCAAATGTGAGAGTATTACAAAACTGAGAGAGTATTACTAAACTGAGAGAGTATTACTAAACTGAGAGAGTATTACTAACCCGAGAGAGTATTACTAAACTGAGAGAGTATTACTAAACTGAGAGAATATTACTAAACTGAGAGAGTATTACTAAACTGATAGAGCTGAGATAATATTACTAAACTGAGAGAATATTACTAAACTGAGAGAGTATTACTAATCTGAGAGAGTATTACTAACCCGAGAGAGTATTGCTAAACTGAGAGAATATTACTAAACTGAGAGAGCTGAGAGAATACTACTAAACTGAGAGAATATTACTAAACTGAGAGAGTATTACTAAACTGAGAGAATATTACTAAACTGAGAGAGTATTACTAAACTGATAGATCTGAGAGAATATTACTAAACTGAGAGAATATTACTAAACTGAGAGAATATTACTAAACTGAGAGAATATTACTAAACTGAGAGAGTATTACTAACCCGAGAGAGTATTACTAAACTGAGAGAGTATTACTAAACTGAGAGAATATTACTAAACTGAGAGAGTATTACTAAACTGATAGAGCTGAGATAATATTACTAAACTGAGAGAATATTACTAAACTGAGAGAGTATTACTAATCTGAGAGAGTATTACTAAGCTGATAGATCTGAGAGAATATTACTAAACTGAGAGAATATTACTAAACTGAGAGAATATTACTAAACTGAGAGAATATTACTAAACTGAGAGAGTATTACTAAACTGAGAGAGCTGAGAGAATATTACTAAACTGAGAGAGCTGAGAGAATATTACTAAACTGAGAGAATATTACTAAACTGAGAGAACATTACTAAACTGAGAGAGTATTACTAAACTGAGAGAGCATTACTAAACTGAGAGAGTGTTACTAAACTGAGAGAGTATTACTAAACTGAGAGAGCTGAGAGAATATTACTAAACTGAGAGAGCTCAGAGAATATTACTAAACTGAGAGAATATTACTAAACTGAGAGAATATTACTAAACTGAGAGAGTATTACTAAACTGAGAGAATATTACTAAACTGAGAGAGTATTACTAAACTGATAGAGCTGAGAGAATATTACTAAACTGAGAGAATATTACTAAACTGAGAGAGTATTACTAAACTGAGAGAGTATTACTAAACTGAGAGAATATTACTCAACTGAGAGAGTATTCCAAAACTGAGAGAGTATTACCCAACTGAGAGAGTATTACTCAACTGAGAGAGTATTACTAAACTGAGAGAGTGTTACTAAACTGAGAGATTAGTACTCAACTGTGAGAGTATTACAAAACGGAGAGAGTATTACTCAACTGAGAGAGTATTACTCAACTGAGAGAGTATTACTAAACTGAGAGAGTATAACTCAACTGAGAGAGTATCACTAAACTGAGAGAATATTACTCAACTGAGAGAGTATTACTAACCTGAGAGAGTATTACTAAACTGAGAGAATATTACTAAACTGAGAGAATATTACTAAACTGAGAGAGCTGAGAGAATATTACTAAACTGAGAGAATATTACTAAACTGAGAGAGTATTACTAAACTGAGAGAATATTACTAAACTGAGAGAGTATTACTAAACTGAGAGAGCTGAGAGAATATTACTAAACTGAGAGAATATTACTAAACTGAGAGAGTATTACTAAACTGAGAGAGTATTACTAAACTGAGACAGTTTTACTAAACTGAGAGAGTGTTACTAAACTGAGAGAGTATTACTAAACTGAGAGAGCTGAGAGAGTATTACAAGACTGAGAGAATATTACTAAACTGAGAGAGTATTACTAATCTGAGAGAGTATTACTAACCCGAGAGAGTATTGCTAAACTGAGAGAATATTACTAAACTGAGAGAGCTGAGAGAATACTACTAAACTGAGAGAATATTACTAAACTGAGAGAGTATTACTAAACTGAGAGAATATTACTAAACTGAGAGAATATTACTAAACTGAGAGAGTATTACTAAACTGAGAGAGTATTACTAAACTGAGAGAGTATTACTAAACTGAGAGAGTGTTACTAAACTGAGAGATTATTACTCAACTGAGAGAGTATTACTAAACTGAGAGAGTATTACTAAACTGAGAGAGTGTTACTAAACTGAGAGATTATTACTCTGAGAGAGTATTAAACTGAGAGAGTATTACTAACCCGAGAGAGTATTACTAAACTGAGAGAATATTACTAAACTGAGAGAATATTACTAAACTGAGAGAGTATTACTAAACTGATAGAGCTGAGATAATATTACTAAACTGAGAGAATATTACTAAACTGAGAGAGTATTACTAATCTGAGAGAGTATTACTAAACTGAGAGAGTATTGCTAAACTGAGAGAGTATTACTAAACTGAGAGATTATTACTCAAAGAGAGTATTACTAAACTGAGAGAGTATTACTCAACTGAGAGAGTATTACTAAACTGAGAGAGTATTACTAACCCGAGAGAGTATTACTAAACTGAGAGAGTATTACTAAACTGAGAGAATATTACTAAACTGAGAGAGTATTACTAAACTGATAGAGCTGAGATAATATTACTAAACTGAGAGAATATTACTAAACTGAGAGAGTATTACTAATCTGAGAGAGTATTACTAACCCGAGAGAGTATTGCTAAACTGAGAGAATATTACTAAACTGAGAGAGCTGAGAGAATATTACTAAACTGAGAGAATATTACTAAACTGAGAGAGTATTACTAAACTGAGAGAATATTACTAAACTGAGAGAGTATTACTAAGCTGATAGATCTGAGAGAATATTACTAAACTGAGAGAATATTACTAAACTGAGAGAATATTACTAAACTGAGAGAATATTACTAAACTGAGAGAGTATTACTAAACTGAGAGAGCTGAGAGAATATTACTAAACTGAGAGAGCTGAGAGAATATTACTAAACTGAGAGAATATTACTAAACTGAGAGAACATTACTAAACTGAGAGAGTATTACTAAACTGAGAGAGTATTACTAAACTGAGAGAGTGTTACTAAACTGAGAGAGTATTACTAAACTGAGAGAACTGAGAGAATATTACTAAACTGAGAGAGCTGAGAGAATATTACTAAACTGAGAGAATATTAATAAACTGAGAGAAGTATTACTAAACTGAGAGAGTATTACTAAACTGAGAGAATGTTACTAAACTGAGAGAGTATTACTAAACTGATAGAGCTGAGAGAATATTACTAAACTGAGAGAATATTACTAAACTGAGAGAGTATTACTAAACTGAGAGAGTGTTACTAAACTGAGAGAATATTACTCAACTGAGAGAGTGTTACTAAACTGAGAGATTATTACTCAACTGTGAGAGTATTACAAAACGGAGAGAGTATTACTCAACTGAGAGAGTATTACTCAACTGAGAGAGTATTACTAAACTGAGAGAGTATAACTCAACTGAGAGAGTATCACTAAACTGAGAGAATATTACTCAACTGAGAGAGTATTACTAACCTGAGAGAGTATAACTCAACTGAGAGAGTATCACTAAACTGAGAGAATATTACTCAACTGAGAGAGTATTACTAACCTGAGAGAGTATTACTAAACTGAGAGAATATTACTAAACTGAGAGAATATTACTAAACTGAGAGAGCTGAGAGAATATTACTAAACTGAGAGAATATTACTAAACTGAGAGAGTATTACTCAACTGAGAGAGTATTACTCAACTGAGAGAGTATTACTAAACTGAGAGAGTATAACTCAACTGAGAGAGTATCACTAAACTGAGAGAATATTACTCAACTGAGAGAGTATTACTAACCTGAGAGAGTATTACTAAACTGAGAGAATATTACTAAACTGAGAGAATATTACTAAACTGAGAGAGCTGAGAGAATATTACTAAACTGAGAGAATATTACTAAACTGAGAGAGTATTACTAAACTGAGAGAATATTACTAAACTGAGAGAGTATTACTAAACTGAGAGAGCTGAGAGAATATTACTAAACTGAGAGAATATTATTAAACTGAGAGAGTATTACTAAACTGAGAGAGTATTACTAAACTGAGACAGTTTTACTAAACTGAGAGAGTGTTACTAAACTGAGAGAGTATTACTAAACTGAGAGAGCTGAGAGAGTATTACAAGACTGAGAGAGTATTACTAAACTGAGAGAGTTTTAATAAACTGAGAGAATATTACTTACCCGAGAGAGTATTACTAAACTGAGAGAATATTACTAAACTGAGAGAATATTACTAAACTGAGAGAATATTACTAAAATGAGAGAATATTACTAAACTGAGAGAATATTACTAAACTGAGAGAATATTTGTAAACTGAGAGAATATTACTAAACTGAGAGATTATTACTAAACTGAGAGAATATTACTAAACTGAGAGAATATTACTAAACTGAGAGAATATTACTAAACTGAGAGATTATTACTAAACTGAGAGAGTATTACTAAACTGAGAGAGTATAACTCAACTGAGAGAGTATCACTAAACTGAGAGACTATTACTCAACTGAGAGAGTATTACTAACCCGAGAGAGTATTACTAAACTGAGAGAATATTACTAAACTGAGAGAATATTACTAAACTGAGAGAGCTGAGAGAATATTACTAAACTGAGAGAATATTACTAAACTGAGAGAGTATTACTAAACTGAGAGACTGTTACTAAACTGAGAGAATATTACTAAACTGAGAGAGTGTTACTAAACTGAGAGATTATTACTCAACTGTGAGAGTATTACAAAACGGAGAGAGTATTACTCAACTGAGAGAGTATTACTCAACTGAGAGAGTATTACTAAACTGAGAGAGTATAACTCAACTGAGAGAGTATCACTAAACTGAGAGAATATTACTCAACTGAGAGAGTATTACTAACCTGAGAGAGTATTACTAAACTGAGAGAATATTACTAAACTGAGAGAATATTACTAAACTGAGAGAGAATATTACTAAACTGAGAGAATATTACTAAACTGAGAGAGTATTACTAAACTGAGAGAATATTACTAAACTGAGAGAGTATTACTAACCTGAGAGAGCTGAGAGAATATTACTAAACTGAGAGAATATTATTAAACTGAGAGAGTATTACTAAACTGAGAGAGTATTACTAAACTGAGACAGTTTTACTAAACTGAGAGAGTGTTACTAAACTGAGAGAGTATTACTAAACTGAGAGAGCTGAGAGAGTATTACAAGACTGAGAGAGTATTACTAAACTGAGAGAGTTTTAATAAACTGAGAGAATATTACTTACCCGAGAGAGTATTACTAAACTGAGAGAATATTACTAAACTGAGAGAATATTACTAAACTGAGAGAATATTACTAAAATGAGAGAATATTACTAAACTGAGAGAATATTACTAAACTGAGAGAATATTTGTAAACTGAGAGAATATTACTAAACTGAGAGATTATTACTAAACTGAGAGAATATTACTAAACTGAGAGAATATTACTAAACTGAGAGAATATTACTAAACTGAGAGATTATTACTAAACTGAGAGAGTATTACTAAACTGAGAGAGTATAACTCAACTGAGAGAGTATCACTAAACTGAGAGACTATTACTCAACTGAGAGAGTATTACTAACCCGAGAGAGTATTACTAAACTGAGAGAATATTACTAAACTGAGAGAATATTACTAAACTGAGAGAGCTGAGAGAATATTACTAAACTGAGAGAATATTACTAAACTGAGAGAGTATTACAAGACTGAGAGAGTTTTACTCAACTGAGAGAGTATTACTAACCCGAGAGAGTATTACTAAACTGAGAGAGTATTACTAAACTGAGAGAATATCACTAAACTGAGAGAATATTACTCAACTGAGAGACTATTACTAACCCGAGAGAGTATTACTAAACTGAGAGAATATTACTAAACTGAGAGAATATTACTAAACTGAGAGAATATTACTAAACTGAGAGAGCTGAGAGAATATTACTAAATTGAGAGAATATTACTAAACTGAGAGAGTATTACTAAACTGAGAGAATATTACTAAACTGAGAGAGTATTACTAAACTGAGAGAGCTGAGAGAATATTACTAAACTGAGAGAATATTACTAAACTGAGAGAGTATTACTCAACTGAGAGAGTATTACTAAACTGAGAGAGTATTACTAAACTGAGAGAGTGTTACTAAACTGAGAGATTATTACTCAACTGTGAGAGTATTACAAAACTGAGAGAGTATTACTCAACTGAGAGAGTATTACTAAACTGAGAGAGTATTACTAACCCGAGAGAGTATTACTAAACTGAGAGAGTATTACTAAACTGAGAGAATATTACTAAACTGAGAGAGTATTACTAAACTGATAGAGCTGAGATAATATTACTAAACTGAGAGAATATTACTAAACTGAGAGAGTATTACTAATCTGAGAGAGTATTACTAAACTGAGAGAGTGTTACTAAACTGAGAGAATATTACTCAACTGAGAGAGTATTACTAACCCGAGAGAGTATTGCTAAACTGAGAGAATATTACTAAACTGAGAGAATACTACTAAACTGAGAGAATATTACTAAACTGAGAGAGTATTACTAAACTGAGAGAATATTACTAAACTGAGAGAGTATTACTAAACTGAGAGAGCTGAGAGAATATTACTAAACTGAGAGAATATTACTAAACTGAGAGAGTATTACTAAACTGAGAGAGTATTACTAAACTGAGAGAGTATTACTAAACTGAGAGAGTGTTACTAAACTGAGAGATTATTACTCAACTGTGAGAGTATTACAAAACTGAGAGAGTATTACTCAACTGAGAGAGTATTACTAAACTGAGAGAGTATTACTAAACTGAGAGAGTATTACTAAACTGAGAGAGCTGAGAGAATATTACTAAACTGAGAGAATATTACTAAACTGAGAGAGTATTACTCAACTGAGAGAGTATTACTAAACTGAGAGAGTATTACTAAACTGAGAGAGTGTTACTAAACTGAGAGATTATTACTCAACTGTGAGAGTATTACAAAACTGAGAGAGTATTACTCAACTGAGAGAGTATTACTAAACTGAGAGAGTATTACTAAACTGAGAGAGTATTACTAAACTGAGAGAATATTACTAAACTGAGAGAGTATTACTAAACTGATAGAGCTGAGATAATATTACTAAACTGAGAGAATATTACTAAACTGAGAGAGTATTACTAATCTGAGAGAGTATTACTAACCTGAGAGAGTATTACTAAACTGAGAGAATATTACTAAACTGAGAGAGCTGAGAGAATACTACTAAACTGAGAGAATATTACTAAACTGAGAGAGTATTACTAAACTGAGAGAATATTACTAAACTGAGAGAGTATTACTAAGCTGATAGATCTGAGAGAATATTACTAAACTGAGAGAATATTACTAAACTGAGAGAATATTACTAAACTGAGAGAATATTACTAAACTGAGAGAGTATTACTAAACTGAGAGAGCTGAGAGAATATTACTAAACTGAGAGAGTATTACTAAACTGAGAGAATATTACTAAACTGAGAGAATATTACTAAACTGAGAGAACATTACTAAACTGAGAGAATATTACTAAACTGAGAGAGTATTACTAAACTGAGAGAGTATTACTAAACTGAGAGAGTATTACTAAACTGAGAGAACTGAGAGAATATTACTAAACTGAGAGAGAGAGTATTATTAAACTGAGAGAATATTAATAAACTGAGAGAATATTACTAAACTGAGAGAGTATTACTAAACTGAGAGAATGTTACTAAACTGAGAGAGTATTACTAAACTGAGAGAGCTGAGAGAATATTACTAAACTGAGAGAATATTACTAAACTGAGAGAGTATTACTAAACTGAGAGAGTGTTACTAAACTGAGAGAATATTACTCAACTGAGAGAGTGTTACTAAACTGAGAGATTATTACTCAACTGTGAGAGTATTACAAAACGGAGAGAGTATTACTCAACTGAGAGAGTATTACTCAACTGAGAGAGTATTACTAAACTGAGAGAGTATAACTCAACTGAGAGAGTATCACTAAACTGAGAGAATATTACTCAACTGAGAGAGTATTACTAACCTGAGAGAGTATAACTCAACTGAGAGAGTATCACTAAACTGAGAGAATATTACTCAACTGAGAGAGTATTACTAACCTGAGAGAGTATTACTAAACTGAGAGAATATTACTAAACTGAGAGAATATTACTAAACTGAGAGAGCTGAGAGAATATTACTAAACTGAGAGAATATTACTAAACTGAGAGAGTATTACTAAACTGAGAGATTATTACTAAACTGAGAGAGTATTACTAAACTGAGAGAGTATAACTCAACTGAGAGAGTATCACTAAACTGAGAGAATATTACTCAACTGAGAGAGTATTACTAACCTGAGAGAGTATTACTAAACTGAGAGAATATTACTAAACTGAGAGAATATTACTAAACTGAGAGAGCTGAGAGAATATTACTAAACTGAGAGAATATTACTAAACTGAGAGAGTATTACTAAACTGAGAGAATATTACTAAACTGAGAGAGTATTACTAAACTGAGAGAGCTGAGAGAATATTACTAAACTGAGAGAATATTATTAAACTGAGAGAGTATTACTAAACTGAGAGAGTATTACTAAACTGAGACAGTTTTACTAAACTGAGAGAGTGTTACTAAACTGAGAGAGTATTACTAAACTGAGAGAGCTGAGAGAGTATTACAAGACTGAGAGAGTATTACTAAACTGAGAGAGTTTTAATAAACTGAGAGAATATTACTTACCCGAGAGAGTATTACTAAACTGAGAGAATATTACTAAACTGAGAGAATATTACTAAACTGAGAGAATATTACTAAAATGAGAGAATATTACTAAACTGAGAGAATATTACTAAACTGAGAGAATATTTGTAAACTGAGAGAATATTACTAAACTGAGAGATTATTACTAAACTGAGAGAATATTACTAAACTGAGAGAATATTACTAAACTGAGAGAATATTACTAAACTGAGAGATTATTACTAAACTGAGAGAGTATTACTAAACTGAGAGAGTATAACTCAACTGAGAGAGTATCACTAAACTGAGAGACTATTACTCAACTGAGAGAGTATTACTAACCCGAGAGAGTATTACTAAACTGAGAGAATATTACTAAACTGAGAGAATATTACTAAACTGAGAGAGCTGAGAGAATATTACTAAACTGAGAGAATATTACTAAACTGAGAGAGTATTACTAAACTGAGAGACTGTTACTAAACTGAGAGAATATTACTCAACTGAGAGAGTGTTACTAAACTGAGAGATTATTACTCAACTGTGAGAGTATTACAAAACGGAGAGAGTATTACTCAACTGAGAGAGTATTACTCAACTGAGAGAGTATTACTAAACTGAGAGAGTATAACTCAACTGAGAGAGTATCACTAAACTGAGAGAATATTACTCAACTGAGAGAGTATTACTAAACTGAGAGAGTATTACTAAACTGAGAGAATATTACTAAACTGAGAGAATATTACTAAACTGAGAGAGCTGAGAGAATATTACTAAACTGAAAGAATATTACTAAACTGAGAGAGTATTACTAAACTGAGAGAATATTACTAAACTGAGAGAGTATTACTAAACTGAGAGAGCTGAGAGAATATTACTAAACTGAGAGAATATTATTAAACTGAGAGAGTATTACTAAACTGAGAGAGTATTACTAAACTGAGACAGTTTTACTAAACTGAGAGAGTGTTACTAAACTGAGAGAGTATTACTAAACTGAGAGAGCTGAGAGAGTATTACAAGACTGAGAGAGTATTACTAAACTGAGAGAGTATTACTAAACTGAGAGAATATTACTAAACTGAGAGAATATTACTAAAATGAGAGAATATTACTAAACTGAGAGAATATTACTAAACTGAGAGAATATTTGTAAACTGAGAGAATATTACTAAACTGAGAGATTATTACTAAACTGAGAGAATATTACTAAACTGAGAGAATATTACTAAACTGAGAGAATATTACTAAACTGAGAGATTATTACTAAACTGAGAGAGTATTACTAAACTGAGAGAGTATAACTCAACTGAGAGAGTATCACTAAACTGAGAGACTATTACTCAACTGAGAGAGTATTACTAACCCGAGAGAGTATTACTAAACTGAGAGAATATTACTAAACTGAGAGAATATTACTAAACTGAGAGAGCTGAGAGAATATTACTAAACTGAGAGAATATTACTAAACTGAGAGAGTATTACTAAACTGAGAGAGTTTTACTCAACTGAGAGAGTATTACTAACCCGAGAGAGTATTACTAAACTGAGAGAATATTACTAAACTGAGAGAATATCACTAAACTGAGAGAATATTACTCAACTGAGAGACTATTACTAACCCGAGAGAGTATTACTAAACTGAGAGAATATTACTAAACTGAGAGAATATTACTAAACTGAGAGAATATTACTAAACTGAGAGAGCTGAGAGAATATTACTAAATTGAGAGAATATTACTAAACTGAGAGAGTATTACTAAACTGAGAGAATATTACTAAACTGAGAGAGTATTACTAAACTGAGAGAGCTGAGAGAATATTACTAAACTGAGAGAATATTACTAAACTGAGAGAGTATTACTCAACTGAGAGAGTATTACTAAACTGAGAGAGTATTACTAAACTGAGAGAGTGTTACTAAACTGAGAGATTATTACTCAACTGTGAGAGTATTACAAAACTGAGAGAGTATTACTCAACTGAGAGAGTATTACTAAACTGAGAGAGTATTACTAACCCGAGAGAGTATTACTAAACTGAGAGAGTATTACTAAACTGAGAGAATATTACTAAACTGAGAGAGTATTACTAAACTGATAGAGCTGAGATAATATTACTAAACTGAGAGAATATTACTAAACTGAGAGAGTATTACTAATCTGAGAGAGTATTACTAAACTGAGAGAGTGTTACTAAACTGAGAGAATATTACTCAACTGAGAGAGTATTACTAACCCGAGAGAGTATTGCTAAACTGAGAGAATATTACTAAACTGAGAGAATACTACTAAACTGAGAGAATATTACTAAACTGAGAGAGTATTACTAAACTGAGAGAATATTACTAAACTGAGAGAGTATTACTAAACTGAGAGAGCTGAGAGAATATTACTAAACTGAGAGAATATTACTAAACTGAGAGAGTATTACTCAACTGAGAGAGTATTACTAAACTGAGAGAGTATTACTAAACTGAGAGAGTGTTACTAAACTGAGAGATTATTACTCAACTGTGAGAGTATTACAAAACTGAGAGAGTATTACTCAACTGAGAGAGTATTACTAAACTGAGAGAGTATTACTAAACTGAGAGAGTATTACTAAACTGAGAGAGCTGAGAGAATATTACTAAACTGAGAGAATATTACTAAACTGAGAGAGTATTACTCAACTGAGAGAGTATTACTAAACTGAGAGAGTATTACTAAACTGAGAGAGTGTTACTAAACTGAGAGATTATTACTCAACTGTGAGAGTATTACAAAACTGAGAGAGTATTACTCAACTGAGAGAGTATTACTAAACTGAGAGAGTATTACTAACCCGAGAGAGTATTACTAAACTGAGAGAGTATTACTAAACTGAGAGAATATTACTAAACTGAGAGAGTATTACTAAACTGATAGAGCTGAGATAATATTACTAAACTGAGAGAATATTACTAAACTGAGAGAGTATTACTAATCTGAGAGAGTATTACTAAACTGAGAGAGTGTTACTAAACTGAGAGAATATTACTCAACTGAGAGAGTATTACTAACCCGAGAGAATATTACTAAACTGAGAGAATATTACTAAACTGAGAGAATCTTACTAAACTGAGAGAATATTACTAAACTGAGAGAGTATTACTAAACTGAGAGAATATTACTGAACTGAGAGAGTATTACTAACTGAGAGATCTGAGAGAATATTACTAAACTGAGAGAATAT
The DNA here is from genome assembly GCF_045679555.1 of Salvelinus alpinus. Taxonomy (NCBI): domain Eukaryota; kingdom Metazoa; phylum Chordata; class Actinopteri; order Salmoniformes; family Salmonidae; genus Salvelinus; species Salvelinus alpinus. The sequence goes on from NC_092094.1 coordinate 269,686, forward strand.
TACTAAACTGAGAGAATATTACTAAACTGAGAGAATATTACTAAACTGAGAGAGTATTACTAAACTGAGAGAGCTGAGAGAATATTACTAAACTGAGAGAGCTGAGAGAATATTACTAAACTGAGAGAATATTACTAAACTGAGAGAACATTACTAAACTGAGAGAGTATTACTAAACTGAGAGAGTATTACTAAACTGAGAGAGTGTTACTAAACTGAGAGAATATTACTAAACTGAGAGAATATTTGTAAACTGAGAGAATATTACTAAACTGAGAGATTATTACTAAACTGAGAGAATATTACTAAACTGAGAGAATATTACTAAACTGAGAGAATATTACTAAACTGAGAGATTATTACTAAACTGAGAGAGTATTACTAAACTGAGAGAGTATAACTCAACTGAGAGAGTATCACTAAACTGAGAGACTATTACTCAACTGAGAGAGTATTACTAACCCGAGAGAGTATTACTAAACTGAGAGAATATTACTAAACTGAGAGAATATTACTAAACTGAGAGAGCTGAGAGAATATTACTAAACTGAGAGAATATTACTAAACTGAGAGAGTATTACAAGACTGAGAGAGTTTTACTCAACTGAGAGAGTATTACTAACCCGAGAGAGTATTACTAAACTGAGAGAATATTACTAAACTGAGAGAATATCACTAAACTGAGAGAATATTACTCAACTGAGAGACTATTACTAACCCGAGAGAGTATTACTAAACTGAGAGAATATTACTAAACTGAGAGAATATTACTAAACTGAGAGAATATTACTAAACTGAGAGAGCTGAGAGAATATTACTAAATTGAGAGAATATTACTAAACTGAGAGAGTATTACTAAACTGAGAGAATATTACTAAACTGAGAGAGTATTACTAAACTGAGAGAGCTGAGAGAATATTACTAAACTGAGAGAATATTACTAAACTGAGAGAGTATTACTCAACTGAGAGAGTATTACTAAACTGAGAGAGTATTACTAAACTGAGAGAGTGTTACTAAACTGAGAGATTATTACTCAACTGTGAGAGTATTACAAAACTGAGAGAGTATTACTCAACTGAGAGAGTATTACTAAACTGAGAGAGTATTACTAACCCGAGAGAGTATTACTAAACTGAGAGAGTATTACTAAACTGAGAGAATATTACTAAACTGAGAGAGTATTACTAAACTGATAGAGCTGAGATAATATTACTAAACTGAGAGAATATTACTAAACTGAGAGAGTATTACTAATCTGAGAGAGTATTACTAAACTGAGAGAGTGTTACTAAACTGAGAGAATATTACTCAACTGAGAGAGTATTACTAACCCGAGAGAGTATTGCTAAACTGAGAGAATATTACTAAACTGAGAGAATGAGAGAATATTACTAAACTGAGAGAATATTACTAAACTGAGAGAGTATTACTAAACTGAGAGAATATTACTAAACTGAGAGAGTATTACTAAACTGAGAGAGCTGAGAGAATATTACTAAACTGAGAGAATATTACTAAACTGAGAGAGTATTACTCAACTGAGAGAGTATTACTAAACTGAGAGAGTATTACTAAACTGAGAGAGTGTTACTAAACTGAGAGATTATTACTCAACTGTGAGAGTATTACAAAACTGAGAGAGTATTACTCAACTGAGAGAGTATTACTAAACTGAGAGAGTATTACTAAACTGAGAGAGTATTACTAAACTGAGAGAGCTGAGAGAATATTACTAAACTGAGAGAATATTACTAAACTGAGAGAGTATTACTCAACTGAGAGAGTATTACTAAACTGAGAGAGTATTACTAAACTGAGAGAGTGTTACTAAACTGAGAGATTATTACTCAACTGTGAGAGTATTACAAAACTGAGAGAGTATTACTCAACTGAGAGAGTATTACTAAACTGAGAGAGTATTACTAACCCGAGAGAGTATTACTAAACTGAGAGAGTATTACTAAACTGAGAGAATATTACTAAACTGAGAGAGTATTACTAAACTGATAGAGCTGAGATAATATTACTAAACTGAGAGAATATTACTAAACTGAGAGAGTATTACTAATCTGAGAGAGTATTACTAAACTGAGAGAGTGTTACTAAACTGAGAGAATATTACTCAACTGAGAGAGTATTACTAACCCGAGAGAGTATTGCTAAACTGAGAGAATATTACTAAACTGAGAGAATACTACTAAACTGAGAGAATATTACTAAACTGAGAGAATATTACTAAACTGAGAGAATATTACTGAACTGAGAGAGTATTACTAAACTGAGAGAATATTACTAAACTGAGAGAATATTACTAAACTGAGAGAATATTACTAAACTGAGAGAATATTACTAAACTGAGAGAGTATTACTAAACTGAGAGAGCTGAGAGAATATTACTAAACTGAGAGAACTGAGAGAATATTACTAAACTGAGAGAATATTACTAAACTGAGAGAACATTACTAAACTGAGAGAGTATTACTAAACTGAGAGAGTATTACTAAACTGAGAGAGTATTACTAAACTGAGAGAATATTACTAAACTGAGAGAATATTTGTAAACTGAGAGAATATTACTAAACTGAGAGATTATTACTAAACTGAGAGAATATTACTAAACTGAGAGAATATTACTAAACTGAGAGAATATTACTAAACTGAGAGATTATTACTAAACTGAGAGAGTATTACTAAACTGAGAGAGTATAACTCAACTGAGAGAGTATCACTAAACTGAGAGACTATTACTCAACTGAGAGAGTATTACTAACCCGAGAGAGTATTACTAAACTGAGAGAATATTACTAAACTGAGAGAATATTACTAAACTGAGAGAGCTGAGAGAATATTACTAAACTGAGAGAATATTACTAAACTGAGAGAGTATTACAAGACTGAGAGAGTTTTACTCAACTGAGAGAGTATTACTAACCCGAGAGAGTATTACTAAACTGAGAGAATATTACTAAACTGAGAGAATATCACTAAACTGAGAGAATATTACTCAACTGAGAGACTATTACTAACCCGAGAGAGTATTACTAAACTGAGAGAATATTACTAAACTGAGAGAATATTACTAAACTGAGAGAATATTACTAAACTGAGAGAGCTGAGAGAATATTACTAAATTGAGAGAATATTACTAAACTGAGAGAGTATTACTAAACTGAGAGAATATTACTAAACTGAGAGAGTATTACTAAACTGAGAGAGCTGAGAGAATATTACTAAACTGAGAGAATATTACTAAACTGAGAGAGTATTACTCAACTGAGAGAGTATTACTAAACTGAGAGAGTATTACTAAACTGAGAGAGTGTTACTAAACTGAGAGATTATTACTCAACTGTGAGAGTATTACAAAACTGAGAGAGTATTACTCAACTGAGAGAGTATTACTAAACTGAGAGAGTATTACTAACCCGAGAGAGTATTACTAAACTGAGAGAGTATTACTAAACTGAGAGAATATTACTAAACTGAGAGAGTATTACTAAACTGATAGAGCTGAGATAATATTACTAAACTGAGAGAATATTACTAAACTGAGAGAGTATTACTAATCTGAGAGAGTATTACTAAACTGAGAGAGTGTTACTAAACTGAGAGAATATTACTCAACTGAGAGAGTATTACTAACCCGAGAGAGTATTGCTAAACTGAGAGAATATTACTAAACTGAGAGAATACTACTAAACTGAGAGAATATTACTAAACTGAGAGAGTATTACTAAACTGAGAGAATACTACTAAACTGAGAGAATATTACTAAACTGAGAGAGTATTACTAAACTGAGAGAGTATTACTAAACTGAGAGAGTATTACTAAACTGAGAGAGCTGAGAGAATATTACTAAACTGAGAGAATATTACTAAACTGAGAGAGTATTACTCAACTGAGAGAGTATTACTAAACTGAGAGAGTATTACTAAACTGAGAGAGTGTTACTAAACTGAGAGATTATTACTCAACTGTGAGAGTATTACAAAACTGAGAGAGTATTACTCAACTGAGAGAGTATTACTAAACTGAGAGAGTATTACTAAACTGAGAGAGTATTACTAAACTGAGAGAGCTGAGAGAATATTACTAAACTGAGAGAATATTACTAAACTGAGAGAGTATTACTCAACTGAGAGAGTATTACTAAACTGAGAGAGTATTACTAAACTGAGAGAGTGTTACTAAACTGAGAGATTATTACTCAACTGTGAGAGTATTACAAAACTGAGAGAGTATTACTCAACTGAGAGAGTATTACTAAACTGAGAGAGTATTACTAACCCGAGAGAGTATTACTAAACTGAGAGAGTATTACTAAACTGAGAGAATATTACTAAACTGAGAGAGTATTACTAAACTGATAGAGCTGAGATAATATTACTAAACTGAGAGAATATTACTAAACTGAGAGAGTATTACTAATCTGAGAGAGTATTACTAAACTGAGAGAGTGTTACTAAACTGAGAGAATATTACTCAACTGAGAGAGTATTACTAACCCGAGAGAGTATTGCTAAACTGAGAGAATATTACTAAACTGAGAGAATACTACTAAACTGAGAGAATATTACTAATCTGAGAGAGTATTACTAAACTGAGAGAATATTACTAAACTGAGAGAGTATTACTAAGCTGATAGATCTGAGAGAATATTACTAAACTGAGAGAATATTACTAAACTGAGAGAATATTACTAAACTGAGAGAATATTACTAAACTGAGAGAGTATTACTAAACTGAGAGAGCTGAGAGAATATTACTAAACTGAGAGAGCTGAGAGAATATTACTAAACTGAGAGAATATTACTAAACTGAGAGAACATTACTAAACTGAGAGAGTATTACTAAACTGAGAGAATATTACTAAACTGAGAGAGTATTACTAAACTGAGAAAATATTACTAAACTGAGAGAATATTTGTAAACTGAGAGAATATTACTAAACTGAGAGATTATTACTAAACTGAGAGAATATTACTAAACTGAGAGAATATTACTAAACTGAGAGAATATTACTAAACTGAGAGATTATTACTAAACTGAGAGAGTATTACTAAACTGAGAGAGTATAACTCAACTGAGAGAGTATCACTAAACTGAGAGACTATTACTCAACTGAGAGAGTATTACTAACCCGAGAGAGTATTACTAAACTGAGAGAATATTACTAAACTGAGAGAATATTACTAAACTGAGAGAGCTGAGAGAATATTACTAAACTGAGAGAATATTACTAAACTGAGAAAGTATTACAAGACTGAGAGAGTATTACTAAACTGAGAGAGTATTACTAGACTGAGAGAGTATTACTAAACTGAGAGAATATTACTAAACTGAGAGAATATCACTAAACTGAGAGAATATTACTCAACTGAGAGACTATTACTAACCCGAGAGAGTATTACTAAACTGAGAGAATATTACTAAACTGAGAGAATATTACTAAACTGAGAGAATATTACTAAACTGAGAGAGCTGAGAGAATATTACTAAATTGAGAGAATATTACTAAACTGAGAGAGTATTACTAAACTGAGAGAATATTACTAAACTGAGAGAGTATTACTAAACTGAGAGAGCTGAGAGAATATTACTAAACTGAGAGAATATTACTAAACTGAGAGAGTATTACTCAACTGAGAGAGTATTACTAAACTGAGAGAGTATTACTAAACTGAGAGAGTGTTACTAAACTGAGAGATTATTACTCAACTGTGAGAGTATTACAAAACTGAGAGAGTATTACTCAACTGAGAGAGTATTACTAAACTGAGAGAGTATTACTAACCCGAGAGAGTATTACTAAACTGAGAGAGTATTACTAAACTGAGAGAATATTACTAAACTGAGAGAGTATTACTAAACTGATAGAGCTGAGATAATATTACTAAACTGAGAGAATATTACTAAACTGAGAGAGTATTACTAATCTGAGAGAGTATTACTAAACTGAGAGAGTGTTACTAAACTGAGAGAATATTACTCAACTGAGAGAGTATTACTAACCCGAGAGAGTATTGCTAAACTGAGAGAATATTACTAAACTGAGAGAATACTACTAAACTGAGAGAATATTACTAAACTGAGAGAGTATTACTAAACTGAGAGAATATTACTAAACTGAGAGAGTATTACTAAACTGAGAGAGCTGAGAGAATATTACTAAACTGAGAGAATATTACTAAACTGAGAGAGTATTACTCAACTGAGAGAGTATTACTAAACTGAGAGAGTATTACTAAACTGAGAGAGTGTTACTAAACTGAGAGATTATTACTCAACTGTGAGAGTATTACAAAACTGAGAGAGTATTACTCAACTGAGAGAGTATTACTAAACTGAGAGAGTATTACTAAACTGAGAGAGTATTACTAAACTGAGAGAGCTGAGAGAATATTACTAAACTGAGAGAATATTACTAAACTGAGAGAGTATTACTCAACTGAGAGAGTATTACTAAACTGAGAGAGTATTACTAAACTGAGAGAGTGTTACTAAACTGAGAGATTATTACTCAACTGTGAGAGTATTACAAAACTGAGAGAGTATTACTCAACTGAGAGAGTATTACTAAACTGAGAGAGTATTACTAACCCGAGAGAGTATTACTAAACTGAGAGAGTATTACTAAACTGAGAGAATATTACTAAACTGAGAGAGTATTACTAAACTGATAGAGCTGAGATAATATTACTAAACTGAGAGAATATTACTAAACTGAGAGAGTATTACTAATCTGAGAGAGTATTACTAAACTGAGAGAGTGTTACTAAACTGAGAGAATATTACTCAACTGAGAGAGTATTACTAACCCGAGAGAGTATTGCTAAACTGAGAGAATATTACTAAACTGAGAGAATACTACTAAACTGAGAGAATATTACTAATCTGAGAGAGTATTACTAAACTGAGAGAATATTACTAAACTGAGAGAGTATTACTAAGCTGATAGATCTGAGAGAATATTACTAAACTGAGAGAATATTACTAAACTGAGAGAATATTACTAAACTGAGAGAATATTACTAAACTGAGAGAGTATTACTAAACTGAGAGAGCTGAGAGAATATTACTAAACTGAGAGAGCTGAGAGAATATTACTAAACTGAGAGAATATTACTAAACTGAGAGAACATTACTAAACTGAGAGAATATTACTAAACTGAGAGAATATTACTAAACTGAGAGAGTGTTACTAAACTGAGAGAATATTACTAAACTGAGAGAATATTTGTAAACTGAGAGAATATTACTAAACTGAGAGATTATTACTAAACTGAGAGAATATTACTAAACTGAGAGAATATTACTAAACTGAGAGAATATTACTAAACTGAGAGATTATTACTAAACTGAGAGAGTATTACTAAACTGAGAGAGTATAACTCAACTGAGAGAGTATCACTAAACTGAGAGACTATTACTCAACTGAGAGAGTATTACTAACCCGAGAGAGTATTACTAAACTGAGAGAATATTACTAAACTGAGAGAATATTACTAAACTGAGAGAGCTGAGAGAATATTACTAAACTGAGAGAATATTACTAAACTGAGAGAGTATTACAAGACTGAGAGAGTTTTACTCAACTGAGAGAGTATTACTAACCCGAGAGAGTATTACTAAACTGAGAGAATATTACTAAACTGAGAGAATATCACTAAACTGAGAGAATATTACTCAACTGAGAGACTATTACTAACCCGAGAGAGTATTACTAAACTGAGAGAATATTACTAAACTGAGAGAATATTACTAAACTGAGAGAATATTACTAAACTGAGAGAGCTGAGAGAATATTACTAAATTGAGAGAATATTACTAAACTGAGAGAGTATTACTAAACTGAGAGAATATTACTAAACTGAGAGAGTATTACTAAACTGAGAGAGCTGAGAGAATATTACTAAACTGAGAGAATATTACTAAACTGAGAGAGTATTACTCAACTGAGAGAGTATTACTAAACTGAGAGAGTATTACTAAACTGAGAGAGTGTTACTAAACTGAGAGATTATTACTCAACTGTGAGAGTATTACAAAACTGAGAGAGTATTACTCAACTGAGAGAGTATTACTAAACTGAGAGAGTATTACTAACCCGAGAGAGTATTACTAAACTGAGAGAGTATTACTAAACTGAGAGAATATTACTAAACTGAGAGAGTATTACTAAACTGATAGAGCTGAGATAATATTACTAAACTGAGAGAATATTACTAAACTGAGAGAGTATTACTAATCTGAGAGAGTATTACTAAACTGAGAGAGTGTTACTAAACTGAGAGAATATTACTCAACTGAGAGAGTATTACTAACCCGAGAGAGTATTGCTAAACTGAGAGAATATTACTAAACTGAGAGAATACTACTAAACTGAGAGAATATTACTAAACTGAGAGAGTATTACTAAACTGAGAGAATATTACTAAACTGAGAGAGTATTACTAAACTGAGAGAGCTGAGAGAATATTACTAAACTGAGAGAATATTACTAAACTGAGAGAGTATTACTCAACTGAGAGAGTATTACTAAACTGAGAGAGTATTACTAAACTGAGAGAGTGTTACTAAACTGAGAGATTATTACTCAACTGTGAGAGTATTACAAAACTGAGAGAGTATTACTCAACTGAGAGAGTATTACTAAACTGAGAGAGTATTACTAAACTGAGAGAGTATTACTAAACTGAGAGAGCTGAGAGAATATTACTAAACTGAGAGAATATTACTAAACTGAGAGAGTATTACTCAACTGAGAGAGTATTACTAAACTGAGAGAGTATTACTAAACTGAGAGATTATTACTCAACTGTGAGAGTATTACAAAACTGAGAGAGTATTACTCAACTGAGAGAGTATTACTAAACTGAGAGAGTATTACTAACCCGAGAGAGTATTACTAAACTGAGAGAGTATTACTAAACTGAGAGAATATTACTAAACTGAGAGAGTATTACTAAACTGATAGAGCTGAGATAATATTACTAAACTGAGAGAATATTACTAAACTGAGAGAGTATTACTAATCTGAGAGAGTATTACTAAACTGAGAGAGTGTTACTAAACTGAGAGAATATTACTCAACTGAGAGAGTATTACTAACCCGAGAGAGTATTACTAAACTGAGAGAATATTACTAAACTGAGAGAATACTACTAAACTGAGAGAATATTACTAAACTGAGAGAGTATTACTAAACTGAGAGAATATTACTAAACTGAGAGAGTATTACTAAGCTGATAGATCTGAGAGAATATTACTAAACTGAGAGAATATTACTAAACTGAGAGAATATTACTAAACTGAGAGAATATTACTAAACTGAGAGAGTATTACTAAACTGAGAGAGTATTACTAAACTGAGAGAGTATTACTAAACTGAGAGAGTATTACTAAACTGATAGAGCTGAGATAATATTACTAAACTGAGAGAATATTACTAAACTGAGAGAATATTACTAAACTGAGAGAGTATTACTAAACTGAGAGACTGAGAGAATATTACTAAACTGAGAGAGAGAGAATATTACTAAACTGAGAGAATATTACTAAACTGAGAGAACATTACTAAACTGAGAGAGTATTACTAAACTGAGAGAGTATTACTAAACTGAGAGAGTGTTACTAAACTGAGAGAGTATTACTAAACTGAGAGAACTGAGAGAATATTACTAAACTGAGAGAATATTACTAAACTGAGAGAATATTAATAAACTGAGAGAACATTACTAAACTGAGAGAATATTACTAAACTGAGAGAATATTACTTACCCGAGAGAGTATTACTAAACTGAGAGAATATTACTAAACTGAGAGAATATTACTAAACTGAGAGAATATTACTAAAATGAGAGAATATTACTAAACTGAGAGAATATTACTAAACTGAGAGAATATTTGTAAACTGAGAGAATATTACTAAACTGAGAGATTATTACTGAAACTGAGAGAATATTACTAAACTGAGAGAACTGAGAGAATATTACTAAACTGAGAGAATATTACTAAACTGAGAGATTATTACTAAACTGAGAGAGTATTACTAAACTGAGAGAGTATAACTCAACTGAGAGAGTATCACTAAACTGAGAGACTATTACTCAACTGAGAGAGTATTACTAACCCGAGAGAGTATTACTAAACTGAGAGAATATTACTAAACTGAGAGAATATTACTAAACTGAGAGAGCTGAGAGAATATTACTAAACTGAGAGAATATTACTAAACTGAGAGAGTATTACAAGACTGAGAGAGTTTTACTCAACTGAGAGAGTATTACTAACCCGAGAGAGTATTACTAAACTGAGAGAATATTACTAAACTGAGAGAATATCACTAAACTGAGAGAATATTACTCAACTGAGAGACTATTACTAACCCGAGAGAGTATTACTAAACTGAGAGAATATTACTAAACTGAGAGAATATTACTAAACTGAGAGAATATTACTAAACTGAGAGAATATTACTAAACTGAGAGAATATTACTAAACTGAGAGAGTATTACTAAACTGAGAGAATATTACTAAACTGAGAGAGTATTAGTAAACTGAGAGAGCTGAGAGAATATTACTAAACTGAGAGAATATTACTAAACTGAGAGAGTATTACTAAACTGAGAGAGTATTACTAAACTGAGAGAGTATTACTAAACTGAGAGAGTGTTACTAAACTGAGAGATTATTACTCAACTGTGAGAGTATTACAAAACTGAGAGAGTATTACTCAACTGAGAGAGTATTACTAAACTGAGAGAGTATTACTAACCCGAGAGAGTATTACTAAACTGAGAGAGTATTACTAAACTGAGAGAATATTACTAAACTGAGAGAGTATTACTAAACTGATAGAGCTGAGATAATATTACTAAACTGAGAGAATATTACTAAACTGAGAGAGTATTACTAATCTGAGAGAGTATTACTAAACTGAGAGAGTGTTACTAAACTGAGAGAATATTACTCAACTGAGAGAGTATTACTAACCCGAGAGAGTATTGCTAAACTGAGAGAATATTACTAAACTGAGAGAATACTACTAAACTGAGAGAATATTACTAAACTGAGAGAGTATTACTAAACTGAGAGAATATTACTAAACTGAGAGAGTATTACTAAACTGAGAGAGCTGAGAGAATATTACTAAACTGAGAGAATATTACTAAACTGAGAGAGTATTACTCAACTGAGAGAGTATTACTAAACTGAGAGAGTATTACTAAACTGAGAGAGTGTTACTAAACTGAGAGATTATTACTCAACTGTGAGAGTATTACAAAACTGAGAGAGTATTACTCAACTGAGAGAGTATTACTTAACTGAGAGAGTATTACTAAACTGAGAGAGTATTACTAAACTGAGAGAGCTGAGAGAATATTACTAAACTGAGAGAATATTACTAAACTGAGAGAGTATTACTCAACTGAGAGAGTATTACTAAACTGAGAGAGTATTACTAAACTGAGAGAGTGTTACTAAACTGAGAGATTATTACTCAACTGTGAGAGTATTACAAAACTGAGAGAGTATTACTCAACTGAGAGAGTATTACTAAACTGAGAGAGTATTACTAACCCGAGAGAGTATTACTAAACTGAGAGAGTATTACTAAACTGAGAGAATATTACTAAACTGAGAGAGTATTACTAAACTGATAGAGCTGAGATAATATTACTAAACTGAGAGAATATTACTAAACTGAGAGAGTATTACTAAACTGAGAGAGTATTACTAAACTGAGAGAGTATTACTAAACTGAGAGAATATTACTAAACTGAGAGAGTATTACTAAACTGAGTATTGCTAAACTGAGAGAATATTACTAAACTGAGAGAATATTACTAAACTGAGAGAATATTACTAAACTGAGAGAGTATTACTAAACTGAGAGAATATTACTAAACTGAGAGAGTATTACTAAACTGAGAGAATATTACTAAACTGAGAGAATATTACTAAACTGAGAGAGTATTACTAAACTGAGAGAGTATTACTAAACTGAGAGAGTATTATAAACTGATAGAGCTGAGAGAATATTACTAAACTGAGAGAGCTGAGAGAATATTACTAAACTGAGAGAATATTACTAAACTGAGAGAACATTACTAAACTGAGAGAGTATTACTAAACTGAGAGAGTATTACTAAACTGAGAGAATATTACTAAACTGAGAGAGTATTACTAAACTGAGAGAACTGAGAGAATATTACTAAACTGAGAGAGCTGAGAGAATATTACTAAACTGAGAGAATATTACTAAACTGAGAGAGTATTACTAAACTGAGAGAGTATTACTAAACTGAGAGAATGTTACTAAACTGAGAGAGTATTACTAAACTGATAGAGCTGAGAGAATATTACTAAACTGAGAGAATATTACTAAACTGAGAGAGTATTACTAAACTGAGAGAGTGTTACTAAACTGAGAGAATATTACTCAACTGAGAGAGTATTCCAAAACTGAGAGAGTATTACCCAACTGAGAGAGTATTACTCAACTGAGAGAGTATTACTAAACTGAGAGAGTATAACTCAACTGAGAGAGTATCACTAAACTGAGAGAATATTACTCAACTGAGAGAGTATTACTAACCTGAGAGAGTATTACTAAACTGAGAGAATATTACTAAACTGAGAGAATATTACTAAACTGAGAGAGCTGAGAGAATATTACTAAACTGAGAGAATATTACTAAACTGAGAGAGTATTACTAAACTGAGAGAATATTACTAAACTGAGAGAGTATTACTAAACTGAGAGAGCTGAGAGAATATTACTAAACTGAGAGAATATTATTAAACTGAGAGAGTATTACTAAACTGAGAGAGTATTACTAAACTGAGACAGTTTTACTAAACTGAGAGAGTGTTACTAAACTGAGAGAGTATTACTAAACTGAGAGAGCTGAGAGAGTATTACAAGACTGAGAGAGTATTACTAAACTGAGAGAGTTTTAATAAACTGAGAGAATATTACTTACCCGAGAGAGTATTACTAAACTGAGAGAATATTACTAAACTGAGAGAATATTACTAAACTGAGAGAATATTACTAAAATGAGAGAATATTACTAAACTGAGAGAATATTACTAAACTGAGAGAATATTTGTAAACTGAGAGAATATTACTAAACTGAGAGATTATTACTAAACTGAGAGAATATTACTAAACTGAGAGAATATTACTAAACTGAGAGAATATTACTAAACTGAGAGATTATTACTAAACTGAGAGAGTATTACTAAACTGAGAGAGTATAACTCAACTGAGAGAGTATCACTAAACTGAGAGACTATTACTCAACTGAGAGAGTATTACTAACCCGAGAGAATATTACTAAACTGAGAGAATATTACTAAACTGAGAGAGTATTACTAGACTGAGAGAGTTTTACTAAACTGAGAGAGTATTACTAAACTGAGAGAGTATTACTAAACTGAGAGAATATTACTAAACTGAGAGAGTATTACTAAACTGATAGAGCTGAGATAATATTACTAAACTGAGAGAATATTACTAAACTGAGAGAGTATTACTAATCTGAGAGAGTATTACTAAACTGAGAGAGTGTTACTAAACTGAGAGAATATTACTCAACTGAGAGAGTATTACTAACCCGAGAGAGTATTGCTAAACTGAGAGAATATTACTAAACTGAGAGAGCTGAGAGAATATTACTAAACTGAGAGAATATTACTAAACTGAGAGAGTATTACTAAACTGAGAGAATATTACTAAACTGAGAGAGTATTACTAAACTGATAGATCTGAGAGAATATTACTAAACTGAGAGAATATTACTAAACTGAGAGAATATTACTAAACTGAGAGAGTATTACTCAACTGAGAGAGTATTACTAAACTGAGAGAGTATTACTAAACTGAGAGAGTATTACTAAACTGAGAGAGTGTTACTAAACTGAGAGAATATGACTCAACTGAGAGAGTATTACTAAACTGAGAGAGTATTACTAAACTGAAATAGTGTTACTAAACTGAGATAATATTACTCAACGGAGAGATTATTACTCAACTGAGAGAGTATTACTAAACTGAGAGAGTATTACTAAACTGAGAGAGTGTTACTAAACTGAGAGAGTATTACTAAACTGAGAGAGCTGAGAGAATATTACTAAACTGAGAGAATATTACTAAACTGAGAGAGTATTACTAAACTGAGAGAGTGTTACTAAACTGAGAGAATATTACTCAACTGAGAGAGTATTACAAAACGGAGAGAGTATTACTCAACTGAGAGAGTATTACTCAACTGAGAGAGTATTACTAAACTGAGAGAGTATAACTCAACTGAGAGAGTATCACTAAACTGAGAGAATATTACTCAACTGAGAGACTATTACTAACCCGAGAGAGTATTACTAAACTGAGAGAATATTACTAAACTGAGAGAATATTACTAAACTGAGAGAATATTACTAAACTGAGAGAGCTGAGAGAATATTACTAAATTGAGAGAATATTACTAAACTGAGAGAGTATTACTAAACTGAGAGAATATTACTAAACTGAGAGAGTATTACTAAACTGAGAGAGCTGAGAGAATATTACTAAACTGAGAGAATATTACTAAACTGAGAGAGTATTACTCAACTGAGAGAGTATTACTAAACTGAGAGAGTATTACTAAACTGAGAGAGTGTTACTAAACTGAGAGATTATTACTCAACTGTGAGAGTATTACAAAACTGAGAGAGTATTACTCAACTGAGAGAGTATTACTCAACTGAGAGAGTATTACTAAACTGAGAGAGTATAACTCAACTGAGGGAGTATCACTAAACTGAGAGAATATTACTCAACTGAGAGAGTATTACTAACCCGACAGAGTATTACTAAACTGAGAGACAATTACTAAACTGAGAGAATATTACTAAACTGAGAGAATATTACTAAACTGAGAGAGCTGAGAGAATATGACTAACCCGAGAGAGTATTACTAAACTGAGAGAATATTACTAAACTGAGAGAATATTACTAAACTGAGAGAGTATTACTAAACTGAGAGAATATTACTAAACTGAGAGAGTATTACTAAACTGATAGATCTGAGAGAATATTACTAAACTGAGAGAATATTACTAAACTGAGAGAGTATTACTAAACTGAGAGAATATTACTAAACTGAGAGAGTATTACTAACCCGAGAGAGTATTACTAAACTGAGAGACTATTACTAAACTGAGAGAATATTACTAAACTGAGAGAGTATTACTAAACTGATAGAGCTGAGATAATATTACTAAACTGAGAGAATATTACTAAACTGAGAGAGTATTACTAATCTGAGAGAGTATTACTAATCTGAGAGAGTATTACTAAACTGAGAGAGTGTTACTAAACTGAGAGAATATGACTCTGAGAGAGTATTACTAAACTGAGAGAGTATTACTAAACTGAGATAGTGTTACTAAACTGAGAGAGTATTACTCAACGGAGAGATTATTACTCAACTGAGAGAGTATTACTAAACTGAGAGAGTATTACTAAACTGAGAGAGTATTACTAAACTGAGAGAGTATTACTAAACTGAGAGAGTATTATTAAACTGAGAGAGCTGAGAGAATATTACTAAACTGAGAGAATATTACTAAACTGAGAGAGTATTACTAAACTGAGAGAGTGTTACTAAACTGAGAGAATATTACTCAACTGAGAGAGTATTACAAAACGGAGAGAGTATTACTCAACTGAGAGAGTATTACTAAACTGAGAGATTATTACTAAACTGAGAGAGTATTACTAAACTGAGAGAGTATAACTCAACTGAGAGAGTATCACTAAACTGAGAGACTATTACTCAACTGAGAGAGTATTACTAACCCGAGAGAATATTACTAAACTGAGAGAATATTACTAAACTGAGAGAGTATTACAAGACTGAGAGAGTTTTACTAAACTGAGAGAGTATTACTAACCCGAGAGAGTATTACTAAACTGAGAGAATATTACTAAACTGAGAGAGTATTACTAAACTGATAGAGCTGAGATAATATTACTAAACTGAGAGAATATTACTAAACTGAGAGAGTATTACTAATCTGAGAGAGTATTACTAAACTGAGAGAGTGTTACTAAACTGAGAGAATATTACTCAACTGAGAAAGTATTACTGACCCGAGAGAGTATTGCTAAACTGAGAGAATATTACTAAACTGAGAGAGCTGAGAGAATATTACTAAACTGAGAGAATATTACTAAACTGAGAGAGTATTACTAAACTGAGAGAATATTACTAAACTGAGAGAGTATTACTAAACTGATAGATCTGAGAGAATATTACTAAACTGAGAGAATATTACTAAACTGAGAGAATATTACTAAACTGAGAGAGTATTACTCAACTGAGAGAGTATTACTAAACTGAGAGAGTATTACTAAACTGAGAGAGTATTACTAAACTGAGAGAGTGTTACTAAACTGAGAGAATATGACTCAACTGAGAGAGTATTACTAAACTGAGAGAGTATTACTAAACTGAAATAGTGTTACTAAACTGAGATAATATTACTCAACGGAGAGATTATTACTCAACTGAGAGAGTATTACTAAACTGAGAGAGTATTACTAAACTGAGAGAGTGTTACTAAACTGAGAGAGTATTACTAAACTGAGAGAGCTGAGAGAATATTACTAAACTGAGAGAATATTACTAAACTGAGAGAGTATTACTAAACTGAGAGAGTGTTACTAAACTGAGAGAATATTACTCAACTGAGAGAGTATTACAAAACGGAGAGAGTATTACTCAACTGAGAGAGTATTACTCAACTGAGAGAGTATTACTAAACTGAGAGAGTATAACTCAACTGAGAGAGTATCACTAAACTGAGAGAATATTACTCAACTGAGAGACTATTACTAACCCGAGAGAGTATTACTAAACTGAGAGAATATTACTAAACTGAGAGAATATTACTAAACTGAGAGAATATTACTAAACTGAGAGAGCTGAGAGAATATTACTAAATTGAGAGAATATTACTAAACTGAGAGAGTATTACTAAACTGAGAGAATATTACTAAACTGAGAGAGTATTACTAAACTGAGAGAGCTGAGAGAATATTACTAAACTGAGAGAATATTACTAAACTGAGAGAGTATTACTCAACTGAGAGAGTATTACTAAACTGAGAGAGTATTACTAAACTGAGAGAGTGTTACTAAACTGAGAGATTATTACTCAACTGTGAGAGTATTACAAAACGGAGAGAGTATTACTCAACTGAGAGAGTATTACTCAACTGAGAGAGTATTACTAAACTGAGAGAGTATAACTCAACTGAGGGAGTATCACTAAACTGAGAGAATATTACTCAACTGAGAGAGTATTACTAACCCGACAGAGTATTACTAAACTGAGAGACAATTACTAAACTGAGAGAATATTACTAAACTGAGAGAATATTACTAAACTGAGAGAATATTACTAACCTGAGAGAGTATTACTAAACTGAGAGAATATTACTAAACTGAGAGAATATTACTAAACTGAGAGAATATTACTAAACTGAGAGAATATTACTAAACCGAGAGAGTATTACTAAACTGAGAGAATATTACTAAACTGAGAGAGTATTACTAAACTGAGAGAGTATTACTAAACTGAGAGAATATTACTAAACTGAGAGAGTATTACTAACCCGAGAGAGTATTACTAAACTGAGAGACTATTACTAAACTGAGAGAATATTACTAAACTGAGAGAGTATTACTAAACTGATAGAGCTGAGATAATATTACTAAACTGAGAGAATATTACTAAACTGAGAGAGTATTACTAATCTGAGAGAGTATTACTAAACTGAGAGAGTATTACTAAACTGAGAGAATATGACTCATATAGAGAGAGTATTACTAAACTGAGAGAGTATTACTAAACTGAGATAGTGTTACTAAACTGAGAGAGTATTACTCAACGGAGAGATTATTACTCAACTGAGAGAGTATTACTAAACTGAGAGAGTATTACTAAACTGAGAGAGTATTACTAAACTGAGAGAGTATTACTAAACTGAGAGAGTATTATTAAACTGAGAGAGCTGAGAGAATATTACTAAACTGAGAGAATATTACTAAACTGAGAGAGTATTACTAAACTGAGAGAGTGTTACTAAACTGAGAGAATATTACTCAACTGAGAGAGTATTACAAAACGGAGAGAGTATTACTCAACTGAGAGAGTATTACTCAACTGAGAGAGTATTACTAAACTGAGAGAGTATAACTCAACTGAGAGAGTATCACTAAACTGAGAGAATATTACTCAACTGAGAGACTATTACTAACCCGAGAGAGTATTACTAAACTGAGAGAATATTACTAAACTGAGAGAATATTACTAAACTGAGAGAATATTACTAAACTGAGAGAGCTGAGAGAATATTACTAAATTGAGAGAATATTACTAAACTGAGAGAGTATTACTAAACTGAGAGAATATTACTAAACTGAGAGAGTATTACTAAACTGAGAGAGCTGAGAGAATATTACTAAACTGAGAGAATATTACTAAACTGAGAGAGTATTACTCAACTGAGAGAGTATTACTAAACTGAGAGAGTATTACTCAACTGAGAGAGTATTACTAAACTGAGAGAGTATAACTCAACTGAGGGAGTATCACTAAACTGAGAGAATATTACTCAACTGAGAGAGTATTACTAACCCGACAGAGTATTACTAAACTGAGAGAAAATTACTAAACTGAGAGAATATTACTAAACTGAGAGAGTATTACTAAACTGATAGATCTGAGAGAATATTACTAAACTGAGAGAATATTACTAAACTGAGAGAATATTACTAAACTGAGAGAGTATTACTCAACTGAGAGAGTATTACTAAACTGAGAGAGTATTACTAAACTGAGAGAGTATTACTAAACTGAGAGAGTGTTACTAAACTGAGAGAATATGACTCAACTGAGAGAGTATTACTAAACTGAGAGAGTATTACTAAACTGAAATAGTGTTACTAAACTGAGATAATATTACTCAACGGAGAGATTATTACTCAACTGAGAGAGTATTACTAAACTGAGAGAGTATTACTAAACTGAGAGAGTGTTACTAAACTGAGAGAGTGTTACTAAACTGAGAGAGCTGAGAGAATATTACTAAACTGAGAGAATATTACTAAACTGAGAGAGTATTACTAAACTGAGAGAGTGTTACTAAACTGAGAGAATATTACTCAACTGAGAGAGTATTACAAAACGGAGAGAGTATTACTCAACTGAGAGAGTATTACTCAACTGAGAGAGTATTACTAAACTGAGAGAGTATAACTCAACTGAGAGAGTATCACTAAACTGAGAGAATATTACTCAACTGAGAGACTATTACTAACCCGAGAGAGTATTACTAAACTGAGAGAATATTACTAAACTGAGAGAATATTACTAAACTGAGAGAATATTACTAAACTGAGAGAGAATATTACTAAACTGAGAGAATATTACTAAACTGAGAGAGTATTACTAAACTGCGAGAATATTACTAAACTGAGAGAGTATTACTAAACTGAGAGAGAATATTACTAAACTGAGAGAATATTACTAAACTGAGAGAGTATTACTCAACTGAGAGAGTATTACTAAACTGAGAGAGTATTACTAAACTGAGAGAGTGTTACTAAACTGAGAGATTATTACTCAACTGTGAGAGTATTACAAAACTGAGAGAGTATTACTCAACTGAGAGAGTATTACTCAACTGAGAGAGTATTACTAAACTGAGAGAGTATAACTCAACTGAGGGAGTATCACTAAACTGAGAGAATATTACTCAACTGAGAGAGTATTACTAACCCGACAGAGTATTACTAAACGGAGAGACAATTACTAAACTGAGAGAATATTACTAAACTGAGAGAATATTACTAAACTGAGAGAGCTGAGAGAATATGACTAACCCGAGAGAGTATTACTAAACTGAGAGAATATTACTAAACTGAGAGAATATTACTAAACTGAGAGAGTATTACTAAACTGAGAGAATATTACTAAACTGAGAGAGTATTACTAAACTGATAGATCTGAGAGAATATTACTAAACTGAGAGAATATTACTAAACTGAGAGAGTATTACTAAACTGAGAGAATATTACTAAACTGAGAGAGTATTACTAACCCAAGAGAGTATTACTAAACTGAGAGAGTATTACTAAACTGAGAGAATATTACTAAACTGAGAGAGTATTACTAAACTGATAGAGCTGAGATAATATTACTAAACTGAGAGAATATTACTAAACTGAGAGAGTATTACTAATCTGAGAGAGTATTACTAAACTGAGAGAGTGTTACTAAACTGAGAGAATATGACTCATATAGAGAGAGTATTACTAAACTGAGAGAGTATTACTAAACTGAGATAGTGTTACTAAACTGAGAGAGTATTACTCAACGGAGAGATTATTACTCAACTGAGAGAGTATTACTAAACTGAGAGAGTGTTACTAGACTGAGAGAGTATTACTCAACTGAGAGAGTATTACTAAACTGATAGAGTATTACTAAACTGAGAGAGCTGAGAGAATATTACTAAACTGAGAGAATATTACTAAACTGAGAGAGTATTACTAAACTGAGAGAGTGTTACTAAACTGAGAGAACATTACTCAACTGAGAGAGTATTACAAAACGGAGAGAGTATTACTCAACTGAGAGAGTATTACTCAACTGAGAGAGTATTACTAAACTGAGAGAGTATAACTCAACTGAGAGAGTATCACTAAACTGAGAGAATATTACTCAACTGAGAGACTATTACTAACCCGAGAGAGTATTACTAAACTGAGAGAATATTACTAAACTGAGAGAATATTACTAAACTGAGAGAATATTACTAAACTGAGAGAGCTGAGAGAATATTACTAAATTGAGAGAATATTACTAAACTGAGAGAGTATTACTAAACTGAGAGAATATTACTAAACTGAGAGAGTATTACTAAACTGAGAGAGCTGAGAGAATATTACTAAACTGAGAGAATATTACTAAACTGAGAGAGTATTACTCAACTGAGAGAGTATTACTAAACTGAGAGAGTATTACTCAACTGAGAGAGTATTACTAAACTGAGAGAGTATAACTCAACTGAGGGAGTATCACTAAACTGAGAGAATATTACTCAACTGAGAGAGTATTACTAACCCGACAGAGTATTACTAAACTGAGAGAAAATTACTAAACTGAGAGAATATTACTAAACTGAGAGAATATTACTAAACTGAGAGAGCTGAGAGAATATGACTAACCCGAGAGAGTATTACTAAACTGAGAGAATATTACTAAACTGAGAGAATATTACTAAACTGAGAGAATATTACTAAACTGAGAGAGCTGAGAGAATATTACTAAACTGAGAGAATATTACTAAACTGATAGAGTATTACTAAACTGAGAGAATATTACTAAACTGAGAGAGTATTACTAAACTGATAGATCTGAGAGAATATTACTAAACTGAGAGAATATTACTAAACTGAGAGAGTATTACTAAACTGAGATAGTGTTACTAAACTGAGATAATATTACTCAACGGAGAGATTATTACTCAACTGAGAGAGTATTACTAAACTGAGAGAGTATTACTAAACTGAGAGAGTGTTACTAAACTGAGAGAGTATTACTAAACTGAGAGAGCTGAGAGAATATTACTAAACTGAGAGAATATTACTAAACTGAGAGAGTATTACTAAACTGAGAGAGTGTTACTAAACTGAGAGAATATTACTCAACTGAGAGAGTATTACAAAACGGAGAGAGTATTACTCAACTGAGAGAGTATTACTCAACTGAGAGAGTATTACTAAACTGAGAGAGTATAACTCAACTGAGAGAGTATCACTAAACTGAGAGAATATTACTCAACTGAGAGACTATTACTAACCCGAGAGAGTATTACTAAACTGAGAGAGCTGAGAGAATATTACTAAACTGAGAGAATATTACTAAACTGAGAGAGTATTACTCAACTGAGAGAGTATTACTAAACTGAGAGAGTATTACTAAACTGAGAGAGTGTTACTAAACTGAGAGATTATTACTCAACTGTGAGAGTATTACAAAACTGAGAGAGTATTACTCAACTGAGAGAGTATTACTCAACTGAGAGAGTATTACTAAACTGAGAGAGTATAACTCAACTGAGGGAGTATCACTAAACTGAGAGAATATTACTCAACTGAGAGAGTATTACTAACCCGACAGAGTATTACTAAACTGAGAGAAAATTACTAAACTGAGAGAATATTACTAAACTGAGAGAATATTACTAAACTGAGAGAATATTACTAAACTGAGAGAGCTGAGAGAATATTACTAAATTGAGAGAATATTACTAAACTGAGAGAGTATTACTAAACTGAGAGAATATTACTAAACTGAGAGAGTATTACTAAACTGATAGATCTGAGAGAATATTACTAAACTGAGAGAATATTACTAAACTGAGAGAGTATTACTAAACTGAGAGAATATTACTAAACTGAGAGAGTATTACTAACCCGAGAGAGTATTACTAAACTGAGAGAGTATTACTAAACTGAGAGAATATTACTAAACTGAGAGAGTATTACTAAACTGATAGAGCTGAGATAATATTACTAAACTGAGAGAATATTACTAAACTGAGAGAGTATTACTAATCTGAGAGAGTATTACTAAACTGAGAGAGTGTTACTAAACTGAGAGAATATGACTCAACTGAGAGAGTATTACTAAACTGAGAGAGTATTACTAAACTGAGAGAGTATTACTAAAC
Organism: Salvelinus alpinus; assembly: GCF_045679555.1. Taxonomy (NCBI): domain Eukaryota; kingdom Metazoa; phylum Chordata; class Actinopteri; order Salmoniformes; family Salmonidae; genus Salvelinus; species Salvelinus alpinus. The sequence goes on from NC_092094.1 coordinate 292,488, forward strand.
TGAGATAGTGTTACTAAACTGAGAGAGTATTACTCAACGGAGAGATTATTACTCAACTGAGAGAGTATTACTAAACTGAGAGAGTATTACTAAACTGAGAGAGTATTACTAAACTGAGAGAGTGTTACTAAACTGAGAGAGTATTACTAAACTGAGAGAGCTGAGAGAATATTACTAAACTGAGAGAATATTACTAAACTGAGAGAGTATTACTAAACTGAGAGAGTGTTACTAAACTGAGAGAATATTACTCAACTGAGAGAGTATTACAAAACGGAGAGAGTATTACTCAACTGAGAGAGTATTACTCAACTGAGAGAGTATTACTAAACTGAGAGAGTATAACTCAACTGAGAGAGTATCACTAAACTGAGAGAATATTACTCAACTGAGAGACTATTACTAACCCGAGAGAGTATTACTAAACTGAGAGAATATTACTAAACTGAGAGAATATTACTAAACTGAGAGAATATTACTAAACTGAGAGAGCTGAGAGAATATTACTAAATTGAGAGAATATTACTAAACTGAGAGAGTATTACTAAACTGAGAGAATATTACTAAACTGAGAGAGTATTACTAAACTGAGAGAGCTGAGAGAATATTACTAAACTGAGAGAATATTACTAAACTGAGAGAGTATTACTCAACTGAGAGAGTATTACTAAACTGAGAGAGTATTACTAAACTGAGAGAGTGTTACTAAACTGAGAGATTATTACTCAACTGTGAGAGTATTACAAAACTGAGAGAGTATTACTCAACTGAGAGAGTATTACTCAACTGAGAGAGTATTACTAAACTGAGAGAGTATAACTCAACTGAGGGAGTATCACTAAACTGAGAGAATATTACTCAACTGAGAGAGTATTACTAACCCGACAGAGTATTACTAAACTGAGAGAAAATTACTAAACTGAGAGAATATTACTAAACTGAGAGAATATTACTAAACTGAGAGAGCTGAGAGAATATGACTTACCCGAGAGAGTATTACTAAACTGAGAGAATATTACTAAACTGAGAGAATATTACTAAACTGAGAGAATATTACTAAACTGAGAGAGCTGAGAGAATATTACTAAACTGAGAGAATATTACTAAACTGAGAGAGTATTACTAAACTGAGAGAATATTACTAAACGGAGAGAGAATTACTAAACTGATAGATCTGAGAGAATATTACTAAACTGAGAGAATATTACTAAACTGAGAGAGTATTACTAAACTGAGAGAATATTACTAAACTGAGAGAGTATTACTAACCCGAGAGAGTATTACTAAACTGAGAGAGTATTACTAAACTGAGAGAATATTACTAAACTGAGAGAGTATTACTAAACTGATAGAGCTGAGATAATATTACTAAACTGAGAGAATATTACTAAACTGAGAGAGTATTACTAATCTGAGAGAGTATTACTAAACTGAGAGAGTGTTACTAAACTGAGAGAATATTACTCAACTGAGAGAGTATTACTAACCCGAGAGAGTATTGCTAAACTGAGAGAATATTACTAAACTGAGAGAGCTGAGAGAATATTACTAAACTGAGAGAATATTACTAAACTGAGAGAGTATTACTAAACTGAGAGAATATTACTAAACTGAGAGAGTATTACTAAACTGATAGATCTGAGAGAATATTACTAAACTGAGAGAATATTACTAAACTGAGAGAATATTACTAAACTGAGAGAATATTACTAAACTGAGAGAGTATTACTAAACTGAGAGAGCTGAGAGAATATTACTAAACTGAGAGAGCTGAGAGAATATTACTAAACTGAGAGAATATTAATAAACTGAGAGAACATTACTAAACTGAGAGAGTATTACTAAACTGAGAGAATATTACTAAACTGAGAGAGTATTACTAAACTGATAGAGCTGAGAGAATATTACTAAACTGAGAGAATATTACTAAACTGAGAGAGTATTACTAAACTGAGAGAGTGTTACTAAACTGAGAGAATATTACTCAACTGAGAGAGTATTCCAAAACTGAGAGAGAATTACCCAACTGAGAGAGTATTACTCAACTGAGAGAGTATTACTAAACTGAGAGAATATTACTAAACTGAGAGAGCTGAGAGAATATTACTAAACTGAGAGAATATTACTCAACTGAGAGAGTATTACAAAACTGAGAGAGTATTACCCAACTGAGAGAGTATTACTAAACTGAGAGAGTGTTACTAAACTGAGAGATTATTACTCAACTGTGAGAGTATTACAAAACGGAGAGAGTATTATTCAACTGAGAGAGTATTACTAAACTGAGAGAATATTACTAAACTGAGAGAATATTACTAAACTGAGAGAGCTGAGAGAATATTACTAAACTGAGAGAATATTACTAAACTGAGAGAGTATTACAAGACTGAGAGAGTATTACTAAACTGAGAGAGTATTACTAACCCGAGAGAGTATTACTAAACTGAGAGAGTATTACTAAACTGAGAGAATATTACTAAACTGAGAGAGCTGAGAGAATATTACTAAACTGAGAGAATATTACTAAACTGAGAGAGTATTACAAGACTGAGAGAGTATTACTAAACTGAGAGAGTATTACTAACCCGAGAGAGTATTACTAAACTGAGAGAGTATTACTAAACTGAGAGAATATTACTAAACTGAGAGAGTATTACTAAACTGAGAGAGTATTACTAATCTGAGAGAGTATTACTAAACTGAGAGAGTGTTACTAAACTGAGAGAATATTACTCAACTGAGAGAGTATTACTAACCCGAGAGAGTATTGCTAAACTGAGAGAATATTACTAAACTGAGAGAGCTGAGAGAATATTACTAAACTGAGAGAATATTACTAAACTGAGAGAGTATTACTAAACTGAGAGAATATTACTAAACTGAGAGAGTATTACTAAACTGATAGATCTGAGAGAATATTACTAAACTGAGAGAATATTACTAAACTGAGAGAATATTACTAAACTGAGAGAATATTACTAAACTGAGAGAGTATTACTAAACTGTTAGGGTTAGGGTTAGGGTTAGGGTTAGGGTTAGGTTCAAGGAAAAACAGACGAATCTGATATGCACTGGCACAGGCAACCCCTTTAGAATAAATGGTTTAGACTATTGTATAAAATACTTTGATGACTTAGAAAATATATAAAAACACTTTTTTTTTTTTTAAAGGACCAGAACCAGGATTTAAAATTATAATCATAAGTAAGATTTAAGTTAAGAGCCAGGGATTCCAAACTAAAAAATAAAGCCCAAAGGCTCAGCTCAAGGCTGTGGTCTAATGGTTAAGGTTAGGCATGAGGGTCTAGATTAGGGTTGGAAATAGGGTTAGGATTTGGGAACTGGGGGTTAAGGTTAGAGTTCAGGTTGGGTTACGGTTAGGTTTAGAATATAGGCCAGGATTAAATTAGGATCAGGTATGGGGTGTGCAAAGGTTAAGGTTAGGCATGAAGATCTGGGGGTTAGGGTCAGGGGTTTAGGGTCTGTAAGGAGAACCACCCAATAAACAAACCAAATAAATTAATAAATAAAAGAAACAATCCTAAGTGTTAACAAACAATGGCTATTTAGCCATGTACACTGCAAGATAAAAGTGCTTTAAACTCAAGAGTGCTATAAAAGTCTCCAAACAATAGATAAGTTAAAATCACGCCACACAAAAAAGTCAAAGAATATAAAAATAAGTGCCATCATATTTATAATAACTCTTCCAAAAGTATAAAAATAATTCCATAAATAATTGAATAAATAAACATTTATAATGGGCGGCTCTCCCGCCATCCCCCACTACCCCCCCCCCCCACCCAGTCATCCATGTCACTGCCCTGGAGAGGCCCCCTCCCATCAAGTAAGTAAACCGAGATAAATTTAATATTTTTCATTCAGGCCCTTAGGATCTATCGTATTGAGGCGCGCAATCCAAATTCTTTCCATCCCCTGTCGTTGTGTCCTGGACCAGCTCCCATTTGTTTCCAGACCAAAGATACTCAAACCCTCCACTGCATGTAGGCCAAAATGCAAGTACAGTACAGTACTCGTATTACCTTTAGCCATATGGTATAGATGTTGTTTTAGTCTAGCATGCAGTGTATTCTTTGTTTCTCCTATATAAATATTTTTGCACAATTTGCACTTGATCCCATAGATCAAGTTTACAGTGAGCAATTCGATCCTCTGTCTTATGAGGAACCCCTGTCCGGAGAAGGCATTAACAATATATTTGGGTCTCCCCAAATATTTATCAAATTTATTAGGTGCCTCTTTCGTCTGGAAGGCAGAGTGGACTAACCTATCTCCGAGGTTTTTGTTTCTTCTGTAGGCTGAGATTACTTCACAGTCTACCAGCCCTTCCACAGCTTGTTGAGCTTCCCTGAAGTTAGACCTCAAGGTCCTATTAAATCCACCCATGTTCCCAGAGTATGTTGTAACAAAAGGTATCAAATGATTTGTTCCTGCTATTTTATTGTATCCCCCTTCCCTGCCAAATAATTATCCTACCTCTGCCTTTATCCCCCTAAGGAAATGTTTGGAATATCCCCGTGGCCCCAAGGCTCTAAAAAGAATGGTTATGGCCTCCTCCACGTGCTCACCCAATGTACAGATTCTATTGAACCGGATCAGCTGAGATTTAATGATCCCTCTGAAAGTATGTTTTGTGTGATAACTTGTTTTATGTAGCAGGGCATGCCTATCGGTCTCTTTAAAGAAGACTTTAGTGGCCAATGATTTAGTTAGACCATCTGAGCATACAAAGAAGACCTGAGTGTCCAAAAATTCGAGTTTTTCCCTTTGTATATTGTGAGAAGTTGTAATGGCAGGATGATGTGTATTGAGGGTTTCTAAAAAACACTCAAAGTCCTGCATAGAACTCAACCAAATTCCAAAGATGTCATCCAGATACCTGAGATATAGCAAAGGAAGGGTCTTGCATTTAAGAAAAGCTGTCTCCTCCCAAAAACCCATATATAAGTTGGCAAAGGCTGGAGCAAATTTCTTACCCATGGCGGTGCCATGGATCTGAAGATAAAACTCATCATTAAAGTTGAAGTCATTCCTCAAAAGACTCAATTCCAACAGATCTAAGATTTCCTTATCCGGGCGCTGAGGGTCAGGAAACCTATCAAAGGCTTGTTTTATAAACAAGGATAATATAAAATATATTATCCACAGAGAATAAGAATGCTCCTAGTAGTTAGTTCCTAGTAGGTAGTTCGAGACCTTTAAGTTTGTCAACAAAATCATATGTGTCCTTAACATAAGAGGCATGCTTCTGGGATAGCGGATTGATAAAATAGTCAATATATTCAGCATTTCGATACGATTCCGATCCACAGTCACTAACAATTGGGCGGCCGCTAGGGATCTGAAAGGGCACAGACCAAAGGTTTGGGAATTTTTGGAAGAAGATAAAATTGTCGCGGTCTTGGTACCTCCGGGCCCAACAGGTAAGTATATTGTTTGGAAGTGATAAGCTTTTTTTCAAGCAATTCCACCAATATCCTCTTGATCATGTTTTGAGTCTCAGATTGAATAGAGTGGTCTAATAGGACATAATTTTTCGCGTTATTCAATTGCCTGTTAGCCTCCAACAAATACTGTACTCTGTCCATGATTACAATCTGTGATCCTTTATCCGCAGGTTTAATGACTATACTCTGATTGGACCTCAACGATTTAATAGTGTCTAGCTCCAATTGCGTAATATTCCCCTTAGTGGCAGGCCCAGGTCGGAACCTCCTAAATGCATCCAGGTCCTCCCTAATCAATGTTTGAATGGGGGGAGATACAGATTGTACTCTAGGTTCCCAAACCGAGGGATCTGTAAAAGGCACAAAAGGAATATCAGTTTCATAATTAAAATGATCCAACAATTTTAACCTCCTATGGTATAGGTGTAGGTCCCTGCGAAGCTCCATCCTGTCCAGTATTCCCGGAGTGGGGATAAAAGACAAACCCCGTTCCAATACCTTTCTTTCCATCTTAGAGAGCCTGTATGAGTGTGAGAGATTAGTGATATTTGAATGTGGAGCTGTATCAAAGCACTGTTCTCCCCTTACATGTTTAAATTATCCAGCCAAGAGTTTAAGATCATATTTCCTGTTTCAGATGTCCAATGTACTGGGTCACGTGGCAGTGTGTGGAACCTAAGTTTGCTAATCTCAGGTAAATAGTTGCATTGCTCTAGGATTTTTTGGTTAAGTTGATCCAAGAGTAACTGTTGCTGTTTTTCTAGTCTGTCTGAATAGTTAATGATGGGCACGTAGAGTATGGCATTCGGAAATTTACTTTCCGCCATTTTCAGCAGTTGTTGTAGTTGCTTCCAGGAGGTCAACGCCAGCTGTTTCAAAAGGCAGTTGTTTAGACCCCCCGATAGTACCACCTTCTCCACTGTTGGGTGTTGTTCTAGTTTTTCTACTACCCCTTTTAGATGGTGGAATGTAGCACCAGGGAAGCTATCTGCCTGCACTCTGGGGTCAGTAAATCTAGGTATCCGTGAAATATTAGAGTCTCCAATTATAACAATTGGTTTTTTAATTGTCAGTTCCCAATCCCAAATTTTCCTAGTAGAATTTTGGTGTCTAACTGGTTCAAGGCAGGTAGAAATAGACTTCCTGACAGGTAGATTAATCACTGGGGTAGAAGAAACCCCTGGATTCACTACGGCTGTAACAGATCCCACTGTTTTGCTCTGACCTGGTTCAAGAGGTGGCGGTCCCGAAGAGAACAGCAGCGGGAGGACCGGAGCGGCCGCAATGTGGGACTCCCCGGGGGGCTCAGACAAGGACGTATTCAAGGAAGATTCCGTTTTGTCGTCACTTCTCATCATATGTTCATCCCCCTCTCGGGTCCCAAGGGCAGCCCCACACGGGTCCCGCTCCCCTCCAACTCCGGGGACCTCCTGGCCAGAGTCAGGTAAAGAGGAAATAGTATTACTGCATTGTAAAATGACATTACTATATAAAAGCCTCTTAGGACTGTGAACAAGAGCAGAGTTCACCTGTGTTATCCACCCCCCCTGGCAATAGCTCTATGGTTAGTGGATCTCCAGCAAGTACTTGGGGTCTAGGGGAATGTATATCGGCCATGACCAAACTAGTTTTCCCCTGCTCCAGCTCTAGAGCTGGTAGACTGGGAGACCTCCTAGGGGAGCCCCTTTTAGGTCTATTTTTAGCCCCACTGGCCGGACAGCCATTTCCCATTCCCCCCACGTTACTGGGAGCTGGGTTAGGGTTAGGGTTAGGGTTAGGGTTAGGTTTATGATAAATTCTGTTTTTTGAGGTTTTGCACCTTGCGTTGCACTGGCCTATTGTGATCTGTTATTGCTTCCATTCTGGGTTTATTGGAAGGTATGTGTATATGAGAAAATATGAGATGTATAAATAGTTTACCTACACTTTGCCATTCAATCCAAGTGGAGCCAAAGATCTAAGGGTGGCTATCCACTTGGATTCTGCAGCCTTTCTCTGGGCTATGGTCCAGGTGGAGACAGTTTCTAGCCCAGTGATGTTCAGATGTATAATAGGGTGTGTTTGGAAATGTGTGACTAAATGTGTAGGCAATTTATTATTAGTGATTGTATACAGATGTTGTTTGAGACGTGTTAGAAATGTAGATCCAGTTTCCCCCACATAGATTTTTTGACATAATGCACAGGTGATTGCATAAACAATGTTGGTGCTGTTTATGTTCATCAGTTGTTTGATTGGGCAAAAGGTGTGTGCGTGTGGGTTGTGTATGTTTGTCAGTTGTCTGTAGTAGTGATTTTCCGTGGGTACTGAGGGAGAGGGCCTGTTTGAAAATGTTGCATGGACTAAGAGGTCCTTCAGATTGGGATTCCTCCTGTATGCTGAGATGGTTCGGAATGGTTGTAGTGGGGGGAATGCATGTTGTGTATTTAAAAATGCGCTTTTTAGTCGTAAGTGTATGCGTTGATTTGTGTGTGAGTAAGTGCTAATAATAGGTAACTTCTGGGGTTCAGGCCCTGTACTCAAGATGGGATTGGGGTTAGGGTTGGGGTTAAGGTTAGGGTTTGGGTTGGTGTCAGGAACAGTACCACCTGGGTTAAGGTTAGGGTTAGGGTTAGGGTTGGTGTCAGGAACAGTACCACCTGGGTTAAGGTTAGGGTTAGGGTTGGGGGTAGGGTTAGGGTTGGTGTCAGGAACAGTACCCCCTGGGTTAAGGTTAGGGTTAGGGTTGGGGGTAGGGTTAGGGTTAGTGTTAGGGTTAGGGTTAGGGTTAGGGTTAGGGTTAGGGTTGGTGTCAGGAACAGTACCACCTGGGTTAGGGTTAGGGTTAGGGTTAGGGTTGGGGGTAGGGTTAGGGTTAGGGTTGGTGTCAGGAACAGTACCACCTGGGTTAAGGTTAGGGTTAGGGTTGGGGGTAGGGTTAGGGTTGGTGTCAGGAACAGTACCCCCTGGGTTAAGGTTGGGGTTGGGGTTGGGGTTGAGGTTGGGGTTAAGTTTAGGGTTTGTGTTGGTGTCAGGAACAGTACCACCTGCGTTAGGGTTGGGGTTAGGGTTAGGGTTTGGGTTTGCGTCAGGAACAGTGCCACCTGGGTTAAAGTTAGGGTTAGGCAATTGATTTTGGATGATGCTTGCTAGTGTGTCAGCTTTGATGTATCTCAGTGACCTTTTTGAGTACCCCCTCCTCCTCAATGCCTCAAATAATATCTGTGTAGCTGTATTGAAATCCGTCTGTTGAGTGCATAATCTGTGGAATCGGATGAGTTGTGATTTGACAATCCCCCTAAAGGTATGTTTGGGGTGGAAACTGGATCGGTGGAGTAATGCATGTGTGTCTGTTTGTTTGAAATAAACTTTAGTGTGTAGGTAAACTATGGTTGCTTCAGTGTCTGGAAAGAAAACGGTGGTGTCTAGGAAATATATTCTATGTGGGTGTATGACATATTTAACTGTAATGGTGGGATGGTGATTGTTCAGGATGTCTATGAATGTGGTGAAGTCCTGTAGATTGTATTGCCACACTCCGAAGATATCGTCCAGGTAGCGTTTGTAAAACAAGGGAAGCAGTGGGCATTTTTCCAAAGCTGTAGTCTCCCAGTCCGCCATGTATATGTTTGCGTATGCTGGAGCAAACTTTTTGCCCATTGCTGTCCCATGAATCTGTAGATAGTATTGGTTGTTAAATGTAAAATCATTATTTCTCAGCCCCAGTTCAAGTAGCTGTAAGATGTGTTTGTCTGGTCTCTGTCTATCTGGATATCTTCGGAGTGCGGCTTCCACTGCTGCCATCCCTGAGGGGATGTCTATGTTTGTATAAAGAGAGTCTATGTCTATGGTGAAAAGGTATGCCTGTGCTTGGACTGGGATTTTACAAAGTGTGTCTATGAAGTGATATGTGTCCTTGATGTAACTGGCATGTTTTTGTGAAATGGGGTTAAGAAAATGATCTATGAATTCAGCTGCTGGAGATGACTCACTACCACAATCAGAGACGATGGGTCTTCCCATGGGGACCCGAAAGGGGACGGTCCACGTCTCTGGTGTTTTGTGAATTTTTGGTAAGAGGTAAAAGAGTCTCTGTCTCGGTATATCAGGTCCATCTAAATATTCTTTCTGTCTATGTGAGATGAATTTCTTTTTATAAAGGTCCGCTATAGTCTGTCTCACTAGTGTCTGTGTCTGCATCTGTGTGGAAGTGGGGATGGGAGTGTAGTGTTGTGTATTGGAAAGTTGACGATTGGCTTCCAAGAGATATTGCTGATTATCCATTATCACTATCTTGAAGCCTATGTCTGCTGGTTTAATTGTTATATGTTTGTTTTGTCTTAGCTGTGTTATAGCTAGTCTTTCGTCTTGTGTAATGTTATGTGACGTTGTAATGGTAGAACTATGTGAGTCTTTAATAATCTGTGTATTGGTTTTAATAAGTTTTCTGATTGGTTGTGATAGTTTCTTTAGTGGGGGTTCCCATTTAGATCTTTCAGTAAATGGTTGGGTAATAAAATCAGTAGCATAGTCAAAATGGTCTAATAACTTGAGGTTTCTATGGAACCTATGGATGTCCCTTTGCAGGTCCCCATAGTCCGACCGCATCGGTGTTGGGACAAACGTCAGTCCCTTCTCCAGCAGCCGATTCTCTGAAAGGGACAGAACAGATACTGTGGAGAGATTCAGAATATTGGTGTGTTGGTGGAGGGGCTGCCCTATGCGCGTACCCTCTTCTACCACTTTAGCTGAGTTGCCCAATGTGTCAGTATTTTGGCTGCTGTAGCTGGTGTCCAATGTATGTAGTCATGATTTTCATTGGTGAATTCTGAATGGTCTATTTCCAGTAGGGCATTATAATGTGTAGTGATGTATGTGTTGATATGTTTCAGCATGTCCTTCTGTTGGCGTGTGAGGTTGGGTGAGAAGTTGATGATTGGCCAGTGCATGGTGGTGTCATGACATTGCCTGCTTGGGTATAGCAAGCCCCATCCCCCTCTCCCTGCCTCTTCCTACCCCTTCAACCCATGCTGTGGTCACAGAGAGACGTCGTAAATTCCTGAGAATCTCCTCATGGCCCAACAGTATTAGAGAGAGGGTAAACTTTCAGCACAAAGGAAGTTTTCTTCCACCTCACAGAACTTGAGGTACGAACAGATTTCATGTTCCTGAAAAAGTATTAAAGATCGGTGAAGATCCCAGCTATTAACCGGTCCGTTGGTCACAATGTGGGAAACTCATGGGAGACTGGGTGGCTACATTACCATACCGCTGTTTATATAATAACCTCAGATATGAGGTTTACATCTGTTTGTTGTATAAAATGAATGAGTGAGTATGATACTGTTCGTATAATTGTGTAATATGATTTTGGACTGTTTAATGAAGAAAAATACAAATCCCTTTTGATTTGAACTAAATCCAAGGACTGCCCCTGAGCCCAGTTAGGGTCAGACATCCTGGGACAGCCCCTCTCTGCAATCCGAATAAAAGCCAACTCTGAGAAATTATCAACAGACCATGTTTTTCTCCATAGGAGGAGAACGAAGGTTAAGTACCATTGCTGAATCTTTAACCATACCACGTGGTTAAACTCTTAGACGAATAAGAACAAGTCTTTGATATTGACGACTAGTCTGCAGCTAGGAATTCAGTATCATTGAACGCGAAGAAAGACAACCGCCGAAACATCCATTCTATAACGAATGTCACTCTGAACTATCCACCATAACCACGACAGAGACAGACGAATCTCCAACAGAAACTAACTTTCTCCAACGATCAAGACGACACACCGAGCGTAAATATATATATATTGATTGCAATTGTTCCCGAATGAGTGAGCGTTCGTGTGTAAGGATTAGCATGTCAATTGTTATAATTATGGACTCTGTAGTGACTTCTGAGTCGACCCCCAATTTTTCCTTTGTCTAACAAGCCACCATGCCGGTCCAGCCCACTAGGGCATATTTCTCCCATCATTTCGTGTAACCATTTCAAGTTTGTTTGTTTGTTTATGGATTTCTGTGAATTACTTAGTTAGTAATAAATAAATGATTTAAGACAATTGATGTATGGATGACTCATAGTGAAGACTGGGTTCGTGCAGATAACCAACAATTTACGACGTTTGGAATGAGACTAACGTGAGGTAAAATAAATAAATCATTAATCAGAAGACTATTGATCAGATATGAAACTCCCTGAAAGGTTATATTGGGAAATTATAATTTTGCAATCTCACTACTTTCCCTGGTGCCCTCGAATTCATAGGTAATTAGTTACGTTATTAACCAGTTGATCGCGTAATCCCTAATTACAGGAATCTTTGATATAAACTATAAGTCTTCAATTTAATGATAGCAAAGACACGACAGTGGCATTGGGGTACATGACTGTGGCATTGGGGTACATGACTGTGGCTTTGGGATACATGACTGTGGCATTGGGGTACATGACTGTGGCATTGGGGTACATGACTGTGGCATTGGGGTACATGACTGTGGCATTGGGGTACATGACTGTGGCTTTGGGATACATGACTGTGGCATTGGGATACACGACTGTGGCATTGGGGTACATGACTGTGGCTTTGTTGTGGAGTATCTGTAGTTGGCTTATGGGTGTTGATTTCCTTTCCTGATCTTTGTTGTTTATCCCCAGAGACAGCACAACCACCTTGGTGTTGGGGTTTGGGGTGGACTTGGCCAAAACCCCAGTAATGTGATGAAATTGTGCTCCTGGATAACTATCTATCTGAATGTGTTTGTAAGGGTGTGGTGGAATTCTACTAAGGTTAGAATCTCCTATAATGGTGGTCGGTTTATGTGAAGTTATATGCCAATCATATGTCTTTCTTGTACTCAAATTATGTCTGGTTGGTCGGTACAATAATCGTGGGGATGGTGGAGATGTTGGGGTGGAGTGTTGTGTGTTGGGGAGAGAGTCTAACCATTGGTTCTTTGCCAATCTTTTTCCTAGTACCCAAGATAAGGGGTGGGTACCATGTTTCCAATATGTGGAGAGGAAAGTATTGGGGATGTTTCAGAGGGGAAATTGAGTTCCAGTCTCACCATGGGCTCTTTGGGGAGCCCATTTTTTGGAGACATACTAGGTGGGGTGGGTAGAAAGGGGTGTCTAGTGTGTGGAGAATTAGGTGTTGGGGAGGGTTAGGGTTAGGGTTAGGGTTAAGGTTAGGGTTAGGGGTTAGGTTTAGGTTTAGGGTTGGGGGTAGGGTTAGGGTTTAGAGTTAGGGTTAGGGGTTAGGGCTATGGTTATGGTTAAGGGTTAGGGTTATGTGTTAGGGTTGGTTTTAGGGTTAGTGTTAGGGTTAGGGAGGTTAGGGTTAGGGTTAGGGGGGTTAGGGTTA
>NC_092094.1:305403-347099 GCF_045679555.1 Salvelinus alpinus
AATATTACTCAAATGAGAGAGTATTACTAAACTGAGAGAGTATTACTAAACTGAGAGAATATTACTAAACTGAGAGAGTATTACTAAACTGAGAGAGCTGAGAGAATATTACTAAACTGAGAGAATATTACTAAACTGAGAGAGTATTACTAAACTGAGAGAGTATTACTAAACTGAGACAGTTTTACTAAACTGAGAGAGTGTTACTAGACTAAGAGAATATTACTCAACGGAGAGAGTATTACTAAACTGAGAGAGCTGAGAGAGTATTACAAGACTGAGAGAGTATTACTAAACTGAGAGAGTTTTACTAAACTGAGAGAGTATTACTAAACTGATAGATCTGAGAGAATATTACTAAACTGAGAGAATATTACTAAACTGAGAGAATATTACTTAACTGAGAGAGTATTACTCAACTGAGAGAGCTGAGAGAATATTACTAAACTGAGAGAATGTTACTCAACTGAGAGAGTATTACTAAACTGAGAGAGTATTACTCAACTGAGAGAATATTACTAAACTGAGAGAGTGTTACTAAACTGAGAGAGTGTTACTAGACCGAGAGAGTATTACTAAACTGAGAGAGTATTACTAAACTGAGAGAGCTGAGAGAGTATTACAAGACTGAGAGAGTATTACTAAACTGAGAGAGTTTTACTAAACTGAGAGAGTATTACTAAACTGATAGAGTATTACTCAACTGAGAGAATATTACTCAACTGAGAGAGTATTACTAAACTGAGAGAGTATTACTAAACTGAGAGAGTATTACTAAACTGAGAGAGTGTTACTAAACTGAGAGAATATGACTCAACTGAGAGAGTATTACTAAACTGAGAGAGTATTACTAAACTGAGAGAGTATTACTAAACTGAGAGAGTGTTACTAAACTGAGATAATATTACTCAACTGAGAGAATATTACTCAACTGAGAGAGTATTACTAAACTGAGAGAGTATTACTAAACTGAGAGAGTATTACTAAACTGAGAGAGTGTTACTAAACTGAGAGAATATGACTCAACTGAGAGAGTATTACTAAACTGAGAGAGTATTACTAAACTGAGAGAGTATTACTAAACTGAGAGAGTGTTACTAAACTGAGATAATATTACTCAACGGAGAGATTATTACTCAACTGAGAGAGTATTACTAAACTGAAAGAGTATTACTAAACTGAGAGAGTATTACAAAACTGAGAGAGTATTACTAAACTGAGACAGTTTTACTAAACTGAGAGAGTGTTACTAGACTCAGAGAGTATTACTCAACGGAGAGAGTATTACTAAACTGAGAGAGTATTACTAAACTGAGAGAGTATTACTTAACTGAGAGAGTATTACTAAACTGAGAGAGTGTTACTAAACTGAGAGAGTGTTACTAGACCGAGAGAGTATTACTAAACTGAGAGAGTATTACTAAACTGGGAGAGCTGAGAGAGTATTACTAAACTGAGAGAGTATTACTAAACTGAGAGAGTATTACTAAACTGAGAGAGCTGAGAGAATATTACTAAACTGATAGAATATTACTAAACTGAGAGAGTATTACTAAACTGAGAGAATATTACTAAACTGAGAGAGTATTACTAAACTGAGAGAGCTGAGAGAATATTACTAAACTGAGAGAATATTACTAAACTGAGAGAGTATTACTAACCCGAGAGAGTATTACTAAACTGAGAGAATATTACTAAACTGAGAGAATATTACTAAACTGAGAGAATATTACTAAACTGAGAGAGCTGAGAGAATATTACTAAACTGAGAGAATATTACTAAACTGAGAGAGTATTACAAGACTGAGAGAGTATTACTAAACTGAGAGAGTATTACTAACCCGAGAGAGTATTACTAAACTGAGAGAGTACTAAACTGAGAGAATATTACTAAACTGAGAGAGTATTACTAACCGAGAGAGTATTGCTAAACTGAGAGAATATTACTAAACTGAGAGAGCTGAGAGAATATTACTAAACTGAGAGAATATTACTAAACTGAGAGAGTATTACTAAACTGAGAGAGTATTACTAAACTGAGAGAGTGTTACTAAACTGAGAGAATATTACTCAACTGAGAGAGTATTACTAACCCGAGAGAGTATTGCTAAACTGAGAGAATATTACTAAACTGAGAGAGCTGAGAGAATATTACTAAACTGAGAGAATATTACTAAACTGAGAGAGTATTACTAAACTGAGAGAATATTACTAAACTGAGAGAGTATTACTAAACTGATAGATCTGAGAGAATATTACTAAACTGAGAGAATATTACTAAACTGAGAGAATATTACTAAACTGAGAGAGTATTACTAAACTGAGAGAGCTGAGAGAATATTACTCAACTGAGAGAATATTACTAAACTGAGAGAGTATTACTAAACTGAGAGAGTATTACAAAACTGAGAGAGTATTACTAAACTGAGACAGTTTTACTAAACTGAGAGAGTGTTACTAGACTCAGAGAGTATTACTCAACGGAGAGAGTATTACTTAACTGAGAGAGTATTACTAAACTGAGAGAGTGTTACTAAACTGAGAGAGTGTTACTAGACCGAGAGAGTATTACTAAACTGAGAGAGTATTACTAAACTGGGAGAGATGAGAGAGTATTACAAGACTGAGAGAGTATTACTAAACTGAGAGAGTTTTACTAAACTGAGAGAGTATTACTAACCCGAGAGAGTATTACTAAACTGAGAGAATATTACTAAACTGAGAGAATATTACTAAACTGAGAGAATATTACTAAACTGAGAGAGCTGAGAGAATATTACTAAACTGAGAGAGCTGAGAGAATATTACTAAACTGAGAGAATATTACTAAACTGAGAGAATATTACTAAGCTGAGAGAATATTACTAAACTGAGAGAGTATTACTAAACTGAGAGAGCTGAGAGAATATTACTCAACTGAGAGAATATTACTCAAATGAGAGAGTATTACTAAACTGAGAGAGTATTACTAAACTGAGAGAATATTACTAAACTGAGAGAGTATTACTAAACTGAGAGAGCTGAGAGAATATTACTAAACTGAGAGAATATTACTAAACTGAGAGAGTATTACTAAACTGAGAGAGTATTACTAAACTGAGACAGTTTTACTAAACTGAGAGAGTGTTACTAGACTAAGAGAGTATTACTCAACGGAGAGAGTATTACTAAACTGAGAGAGTATTACTAAACTGAGAGAGTATTACTCAACTGAGAGAGTATTACTAAACTGAGAGAGTGTTACTAAACTGAGAGAGTGTTACTAGACCGAGAGAGTATTACTAAACTGAGAGAGTATTACTAAACTGAGAGAGCTGAGAGAGTATTACAAGACTGAGAGAGTATTACTAAACTGAGAGAGTTTTACTAAACTGAGAGAGTATTACTAACCCGAGAGAGTATTACTAAACTGAGAGAATATTACTAAACTGAGAGAGCTGAGAGAATATTACTAAACTGAGAGAGCTGAGAGAATATTACTAAACTGAGAGAATATTACTAAACTGAGAGAATATTACTAAGCTGAGAGAATATTACTAAACTGAGAGAGTATTACTAAACTGAGAGAGCTGAGAGAATATTACTCAACTGAGAGAATATTACTCAAATGAGAGAGTATTACTAAACTGAGAGAGCTGAGAGAATATTACTCAACGGAGAGAATATTACTCAAATGAGAGAGTATTACTAAACTGAGAGAGTATTACTAAACTGAGAGAATATTACTAAACTGAGAGAGTATTACTAAACTGAGAGAGCTGAGAGAATATTACTAAACTGAGAGAATATTACTAAACTGAGAGAGTATTACTAAACTGAGAGAGTATTACTAAACTGAGACAGTTTTACTAAACTGAGAGAGTGTTACTAGACTAAGAGAATATTACTCAACGGAGAGAGTATTACTAAACTGAGAGAGCTGAGAGAGTATTACAAGACTGAGAGAGTATTACTAAACTGAGAGAGTTTTACTAAACTGAGAGAGTATTACTAAACTGATAGATCTGAGAGAATATTACTAAACTGAGAGAATATTACTAAACTGAGAGAATATTACTTAACTGAGAGAGTATTACTCAACTGAGAGAGCTGAGAGAATATTACTAAACTGAGAGAATGTTACTCAACTGAGAGAGTATTACTAAACTGAGAGAGTATTACTCAACTGAGAGAATATTACTAAACTGAGAGAGTGTTACTAAACTGAGAGAGTGTTACTAGACCGAGAGAGTATTACTAAACTGAGAGAGTATTACTAAACTGAGAGAGCTGAGAGAGTATTACAAGACTGAGAGAGTATTACTAAACTGAGAGAGTTTTACTAAACTGAGAGAGTATTACTAAACTGATAGAGTATTACTCAACTGAGAGAATATTACTCAACTGAGAGAGTATTACTAAACTGAGAGAGTATTACTAAACTGAGAGAGTATTACTAAACTGAGAGAGTGTTACTAAACTGAGAGAATATGACTCAACTGAGAGAGTATTACTAAACTGAGAGAGTATTACTAAACTGAGAGAGTATTACTAAACTGAGAGAGTGTTACTAAACTGAGATAATATTACTCAACTGAGAGAATATTACTCAACTGAGAGAGTATTACTAAACTGAGAGAGTATTACTAAACTGAGAGAGTATTACTAAACTGAGAGAGTGTTACTAAACTGAGAGAATATGACTCAACTGAGAGAGTATTACTAAACTGAGAGAGTATTACTAAACTGAGAGAGTATTACTAAACTGAGAGAGTGTTACTAAACTGAGATAATATTACTCAACGGAGAGATTATTACTAAACTGAGAGAGTATTACTAAACTGAAAGAGTATTACTAAACTGAGAGAGTATTACAAAACTGAGAGAGTATTACTAAACTGAGACAGTTTTACTAAACTGAGAGAGTGTTACTAGACTCAGAGAGTATTACTCAACGGAGAGAGTATTACTAAACTGAGAGAGTATTACTAAACTGAGAGAGTATTACTTAACTGAGAGAGTATTACTAAACTGAGAGAGTGTTACTAAACTGAGAGAGTGTTACTAGACCGATAGAGTATTACTAAACTGAGAGAGTATTACTAAACTGGGAGAGCTGAGAGAGTATTACAAGACTGAGAGAGTATTACTAAACTGAGAGAATATTACTAAACTGAGAGAATATTACTAAACTGAGAGAATATTACTAAACTGATAGAATATTACTAAACTGAGAGAGTATTACTAAACTGAGAGAATATTACTAAACTGAGAGAGTATTACTAAACTGAGAGAGCTGAGAGAATATTACTAAACTGAGAGAATATTACTAAACTGAGAGAGTATTACTAACCCGAGAGAGTATTACTAAACTGAGAGAATATTACTAAACTGAGAGAATATTACTAAACTGAGAGAATATTACTAAACTGAGAGAGCTGAGAGAATATTACTAAACTGAGAGAATATTACTAAACTGAGAGAGTATTACAAGACTGAGAGAGTATTACTAAACTGAGAGAGTATTACTAACCCGAGAGAGTATTACTAAACTGAGAGAGTATTACTAAACTGAGAGAATATTACTAAACTGAGAGAGTATTACTAACCCGAGAGAGTATTGCTAAACTGAGAGAATATTACTAAACTGAGAGAGCTGAGAGAATATTACTAAACTGAGAGAATATTACTAAACTGAGAGAGTATTACTAATCTGAGAGAGTATTACTAAACTGAGAGAGTGTTACTAAACTGAGAGAATATTACTCAACTGAGAGAGTATTACTAACCCGAGAGAGTATTGCTAAACTGAGAGAATATTACTAAACTGAGAGAGCTGAGAGAATATTACTAAACTGAGAGAATATTACTAAACTAAGAGAGTATTACTAAACTGAGAGAATATTACTAAACTGAGAGAGTATTACTAAACTGATAGATCTGAGAGAATATTACTAAACTGAGAGAATATTACTAAACTGAGAGAATATTACTAAACTGAGAGAGTATTACTAAACTGAGAGAGCTGAGAGAATATTACTCAACTGAGAGAATATTACTAAACTGAGAGAGTATTACTAAACTGAGAGAGTATTACAAAACTGAGAGAGTATTACTAAACTGAGACAGTTTTACTAAACTGAGAGAGTGTTACTAGACTCAGAGAGTATTACTCAACGGAGAGAGTATTACTTAACTGAGAGAGTATTACTAAACTGAGAGAGTGTTACTAAACTGAGAGAGTGTTACTAGACCGAGAGAGTATTACTAAACTGAGAGAGTATTACTAAACTGGGAGAGATGAGAGAGTATTACAAGACTGAGAGAGTATTACTAAACTGAGAGAGTTTTACTAAACTGAGAGAGTATTACTAACCCGAGAGAGTATTACTAAACTGAGAGAATATTACTAAACTGAGAGAATATTACTAAACTGAGAGAATATTACTAAACTGAGAGAGCTGAGAGAATATTACTAAACTGAGAGAGCTGAGAGAATATTACTAAACTGAGAGAATATTACTAAACTGAGAGAATATTACTAAGCTGAGAGAATATTACTAAACTGAGAGAGTATTACTAAACTGAGAGAGCTGAGAGAATATTACTCAACTGAGAGAATATTACTCAAACTGAGAGAGTATTACTAAACTGAGAGAGTATTACTAAACTGAGAGAATATTACTAAACTGAGAGAGTATTACTAAACTGAGAGAGCTGAGAGAATATTACTAAACTGAGAGAATATTACTAAACTGAGAGAGTATTACTAAACTGAGAGAGTATTACTAAACTGAGACAGTTTTACTAAACTGAGAGAGTGTTACTAGACTAAGAGAGTATTACTCAACGGAGAGAGTATTACTAAACTGAGAGAGTATTACTAAACTGAGAGAGTATTACTCAACTGAGAGAGTATTACTAAACTGAGAGAGTGTTACTAAACTGAGAGAGTGTTACTAGACCGAGAGAGTATTACTAAACTGAGAGAGTATTACTAAACTGAGAGAGCTGAGAGAGTATTACAAGACTGAGAGAGTATTACTAAACTGAGAGAGTTTTACTAAACTGAGAGAGTATTACTAACCCGAGAGAGTATTACTAAACTGAGAGAATATTACTAAACTGAGAGAGCTGAGAGAATATTACTAAACTGAGAGAGCTGAGAGAATATTACTAAACTGAGAGAATATTACTAAACTGAGAGAATATTACTAAGCTGAGAGAATATTACTAAACTGAGAGAGTATTACTAAACTGAGAGAGCTGAGAGAATATTACTCAACTGAGAGAATATTACTCAAATGAGAGAGTATTACTAAACTGAGAGAGCTGAGAGAATATTACTCAACGGAGAGAATATTACTCAAATGAGAGAGTATTACTAAACTGAGAGAGTATTACTAAACTGAGAGAATATTACTAAACTGAGAGAGTATTACTAAACTGAGAGAGCTGAGAGAATATTACTAAACTGAGAGAATATTACTAAACTGAGAGAGTATTACTAAACTGAGAGAGTATTACTAAACTGAGACAGTTTTACTAAACTGAGAGAGTGTTACTAGACTAAGAGAATATTACTCAACGGAGAGAGTATTACTAAACTGAGAGAGCTGAGAGAGTATTACAAGACTGAGAGAGTATTACTAAACTGAGAGAGTTTTACTAAACTGAGAGAGTATTACTAAACTGATAGATCTGAGAGAATATTACTAAACTGAGAGAATATTACTAAACTGAGAGAGTATTACTAAACTGAGAGAATATTACTAAACTGAGAGAGCTGATTATTACTAAACTGAGAGAATATTACTAAACTGAGAGAGTATTACTAAACTGAGAGAGTATTACTCAACTGAGAGAGTATTACTAAACTGAGAGAGTGTTACTAAACTGAGAGAGTGTTACTAGACCGAGAGAGTATTACTAAACTGAGAGAGTATTACTAAACTGAGAGAGCTGAGAGAGTATTACAAGACTGAGAGAGTATTACTAAACTGAGATAGTTTTACTAAACTGAGAGAGTATTACTAAACTGATAGAGTATTACTCAACTGAGAGAATATTACTCAACTGAGAGAGTATTACTAAACTGAGAGAGTATTACTAAACTGAGAGAGTATTACTAAACTGAGAGAGTGTTACTAAACTGAGAGAATATGACTCAACTGAGAGAGTATTACTAAACTGAGAGAGTATTACTAAACTGAGAGAGTATTACTAAACTGAGAGAGTGTTACTAAACTGAGATAATATTACTCAACTGAGAGAATATTACTCAACTGAGAGAGTATTACTAAACTGAGAGAGTATTACTAAACTGAGAGAGTATTACTAAACTGAGAGAGTGTTACTAAACTGAGAGAATATGACTCAACTGAGAGAGTATTACTAAACTGAGAGAGTATTACTAAACTGAGAGAGTATTACTAAACTGAGAGAGTATTACTAAACTGAGAGAATATTACTGAGAGAGTATTACTAAACTGAAAGAGTATTACTAAACTGAGAGAGTATTACAAAACTGAGAGAGTATTACTAAACTGAGACAGTTTTACTAAACTGAGAGAGTGTTACTAGACTCAGAGAGTATTACTCAACGGAGAGAGTATTACTAAACTGAGAGAGTATTACTAAACTGAGAGAGTATTACTTAACTGAGAGAGTATTACTAAACTGAGAGAGTGTTACTAAACTGAGAGAGTGTTACTAGACCGAGAGAGTATTACTAAACTGAGAGAGTATTACTAAACTGAGAGAGAGAATATTACTAAACTGAGAGAGTATTACTAAACTGAGAGAGTATTACTAAACTGAGAGAGTATTACTAAACTGAGACAGTATTACTAAACTGAGAGAGTATTACTAAACTGAGAGAATATTACTAAACTGAGAGAGTATTACTAAACTGAGAGAGTATTACTAAACTGAGAGAGTACTACTAAACTGAGAGAGTATTACTAAACTGAGAGAGTATTACTAAACTGAGAGAGTAGAGAATACTAAACTGAGAGAGCTGAGAGAATATTACTAAACTGAGAGAATATTACTAAACTGAGAGAGTATTACAAGACTGAGAGAGTATTACTAAACTGAGAGAGTATTACTAACCCGAGAGAGTATTACTAAACTGAGAGAGTATTACTAAACTGAGAGAATATTACTAAACTGAGAGAGTATTACTAAACTGATAGAGCTGTGATAATATTACTAAACTGAGAGAATATTACTAAACTGAGAGAGTATTACTAATCTGAGAGAGTATTACTAAACTGAGAGAGTGTTACTAAACTGAGAGAATATTACTCAACTGAGAGAGTATTACTAACCCGAGAGAGTATTGCTAAACTGAGAGAATATTACTAAACTGAGAGAGCTGAGAGAATATTACTAAACTGAGAGAATATTACTAAACTAAGAGAGTATTACTAAACTGAGAGAGTATTACTTAACTGAGAGAGTATTACTAAACTGAGAGAGTGTTACTAAACTGAGAGAGTGTTACTAGACCGATAGAGTATTACTAAACTGAGAGAGTATTACTAAACTGGGAGAGCTGAGAGAGTATTACAAGACTGAGAGAGTATTACTAAACTGAGAGAATATTACGAAACTGAGAGAATATTACTAAACTGAGAGAATATTACTAAACTGAGAGAATATTACTAAACTGAGAGAGTATTACTAAACTGAGAGAATATTACTAAACTGAGAGAGTATTACTAAACTGAGAGAGCTGAGAGAATATTACTAAACTGAGAGAATATTACTAAACTGAGAGAGTATTACTAACCCGAGAGAGTATTACTAAACTGAGAGAATATTACTAAACTGAGAGAATATTACTAAACTGAGAGAGCTGAGAGAATATTACTAAACTGAGAGAATATTACTAAACTGAGAGAGTATTACAAGACTGAGAGAGTATTACTAAACTGAGAGAGTATTACTAACCCGAGAGAGTATTACTAAACTGAGAGAGTATTACTAAACTGAGAGAATATTACTAAACTGAGAGAGTATTACTAAACTGATAGAGCTGAGATAATATTACTAAACTGAGAGAATATTACTAAACTGAGAGAGTATTACTAATCTGAGAGAGTATTACTAAACTGAGAGAGTGTTACTAAACTGAGAGAATATTACTCAACTGAGAGAGTATTACTAACCCGAGAGAGTATTGCTAAACTGAGAGAATATTACTAAACTGAGAGAGCTGAGAGAATATTACTAAACTGAGAGAATATTACTAAACTAAGAGAGTATTACTAAACTGAGAGAATATTACTAAACTGAGAGAGTATTACTAAACTGATAGATCTGAGAGAATATTACTAAACTGAGAGAATATTACTAAACTGAGAGAATATTACTAAACTGAGAGAGTATTACTAAACTGAGAGAGCTGAGAGAATATTACTCAACTGAGAGAATATTACTAAACTGAGAGAGTATTACTAAACTGAGAGAGTATTACAAAACTGAGAGAGTATTACTAAACTGAGACAGTTTTACTAAACTGAGAGAGTGTTACTAGACTCAGAGAGTATTACTCAACGGAGAGAGTATTACTTAACTGAGAGAGTATTACTAAACTGAGAGAGTGTTACTAAACTGAGAGAGTGTTACTAGACCGAGAGAGTATTACTAAACTGAGAGAGTATTACTAAACTGGGAGAGATGAGAGAGTATTACAAGACTGAGAGAGTATTACTAAACTGAGAGAGTTTTACTAAACTGAGAGAGTATTACTAACCCGAGAGAGTATTACTAAACTGAGAGAATATTACTAAACTGAGAGAATATTACTAAACTGAGAGAATATTACTAAACTGAGAGAGCTGAGAGAATATTACTAAACTGAGAGAGCTGAGAGAATATTACTAAACTGAGAGAATATTACTAAACTGAGAGAATATTACTAAGCTGAGAGAATATTACTAAACTGAGAGAGTATTACTAAACTGAGAGAGCTGAGAGAATATTACTCAACTGAGAGAATATTACTCAAATGAGAGAGTATTACTAAACTGAGAGAGTATTACTAAACTGAGAGAATATTACTAAACTGAGAGAGTATTACTAAACTGAGAGAGCTGAGAGAATATTACTAAACTGAGAGAATATTACTAAACTGAGAGAGTATTACTAAACTGAGAGAGTATTACTAAACTGAGACAGTTTTACTAAACTGAGAGAGTGTTACTAGACTAAGAGAGTATTACTCAACGGAGAGAGTATTACTAAACTGAGAGAGTATTACTAAACTGAGAGAGTATTACTCAACTGAGAGAGTATTACTAAACTGAGAGAGTGTTACTAAACTGAGAGAGTGTTACTAGACCGAGAGAGTATTACTAAACTGAGAGAGTATTACTAAACTGAGAGAGCTGAGAGAGTATTACAAGACTGAGAGAGTATTACTAAACTGAGAGAGTTTTACTAAACTGAGAGAGTATTACTAACCCGAGAGAGTATTACTAAACTGAGAGAATATTACTAAACTGAGAGAGCTGAGAGAATATTACTAAACTGAGAGAGCTGAGAGAATATTACTAAACTGAGAGAGTATTACTAAACTGAGAGAATATTACTAAACTGAGAGAGTATTACTAAACTGATAGAGTGTTACTAGACTCAGAGAGTATTACTCAACGGAGAGAGTATTACTAAACTGAGAGAGTATTACTACACCGAGAGAGTATTACTTAACTGAGAGAGTATTACTAGACGGAGAGAGTATAACTAAACTGAGAGAGTATTACTAAACTGGGAGAGCTGAGAGAGTATTACAAGACTGAGAGAGTATTACTAAACTGAGAGAGTTTTACTAAACTGAGAGAATATTACTAAACTGAGAGAGCTGAGAGAATATTACTAAACTGAGAGAGCTGAGAGAATATTACTAAACTGAGAGAATATTACTAAACTGAGAGAATATTACTAAACTGAGAGAGTATTACTAAACTGAGAGAATATTACTAAACTGAGAGAGTATTACTAAACTGATAGATCTGAGAGAATATTACTAAACTGAGAGAATATTACTAAGCTGAGAGAATATTACTAAACTGAGAGAGTATTACTAAACTGAGAGAGCTGAGAGAATATTACTCAACTGAGAGAATATTACTCAAATGAGAGAGTATTACTAAACTGAGAGAGCTGAGAGAATATTACTCAACTGAGAGAATATTACTCAAATGAGAGAGTATTACTAAACTGAGAGAGTATTACTAAACTGAGAGAATATTACTAAACTGAGAGAGTATTACTAAACTGAGAGAGCTGAGAGAATATTACTAAACTGAGAGAATATTACTAAACTGAGAGAGTATTACTAAACTGAGAGAGTATTACTAAACTGAGACAGTTTTACTAAACTGAGAGAGTGTTACTAGACTAAGAGAATATTACTCAACGGAGAGAGTATTACTAAACTGAGAGAGCTGAGAGAGTATTACAAGACTGAGAGAGTATTACTAAACTGAGAGAGTTTTACTAAACTGAGAGAGTATTACTAAACTGATAGATCTGAGAGAATATTACTAAACTGAGAGAATATTACTAAACTGAGAGAATATTACTTAACTTCTTGCAACTATAGGGGGTGCTGTTCCGCATTAGCATATTTGGGTCTCCAAATTAAACTGCCTCGTGCTAAATTCTTGATCGTACAATATGCATATTATTGTTATTATTGGATAGAAAACACCTTCTAGTTTCTATAGAAGTTGGAATTTTGTCTCTGAGTGGTACAGAACAATATCTACAGCACTTTTCATGACAGGGGTCAGATTTCAGAAATTTTTACCCCTGATCTGGAGTCTGTTTTTAAGGCGACAGTGAATGCTATGAAGAAACCGACACTGCCTACGTCTTCCTCTGGGTGTCTGTACGTCATCACGTTTTGAATGGAGTCTATTGCACAATCCCAGCCATTATAAAACCACAAAATGTATAGGGACCGCCCTTTCTCGTCGCGCGCCTGAAGCGTGAAGGACATCGGACTTGCCTCATTCCAAATCCTTGTCTAACCAGCAATATTTCTCCGGTCATGTTTTCAGTCGTTATAGTTGTTAAAAACATCATAATGTAGTTAATTTGAACCGTTTTATAGCAATTTATATCCGTTTAGTGCGATTTTGAGGAATTTCTTTGTTGTGCACTCTGAAACTTTGGACACGTTTTGGGGTCCCGTTCGATCGTTAGTGGATATTTCGAAGGACAGAGGACATCTATCGACCAAAAGACGTTTATAACATAGAAAGGATACATTGCCCAAGAATATGATGGAAGAACAGCTCAAAGTAAGCAATATTTAATATGATAAATTGTTGTTCTGTCGAAATATTTTAAACGCATATTTCGCCATTTTGTTTGGTATAGCTTCACTTGGCGAACCCTGTATTGAAAAGTGAGGATAATTTTAAAAATGTAAATCAGCGGTTGCATTAAGAACTAATTTGTCTTTCGATTCCTGTCAACCCTGTATTTTTTTGTCAAGTATATGATTAGCTTTCGATTAAACTAGATCACTCTGAAAGCTGACGTTCCTCATTTTGAGGCTTGAGTTGTGACTATTTCCATTGTATAACCACGGTTTTGTATGGCTAAATATGCACCTTTTCGAACAAACTGTATATGTATGTTGTAAAATGATGTTACAGGAGTGTCATCGGAAGAATTCTGAGAAGGTTAGTGAAAAAATTAATATATTTTGGCGGTGATTACGTTATAGCGCTCTTTGGCTGGAATCGATGCTCTGGTAACGTTTGCACATGTGGTATGCTAACTTATCGATTTATTGTGTTTTCGCTGAAAAACGCTTAGAAAATCTGAAATATGGTCTGAAATCACAAGAACTGGGTCTTTCCATTGCTATGCTTTGTCTATTTTTATGAAATGTTTTATGATGAGTAAATTGGTCATACACGTTGCTCTATCTAGTAATTCTAGTCGATTTGTGATGGTCGGTGCAATTGTAAACTGTGATTTCTACCTGAAATATGCACTTTTTTCTAACAAAAACAATCCTATACCATGAATATGTTATCAGACTGTCATCTGATGTTTTTTTTTATAGGTTATTGGCTATCAATATCTTAGTTGAGCCGAATTGGTGATAGCACCTGAAGGAGTAAGAAACTGATGGAGTTAGAATAGTGGTGTATTTTGCTAACGTGTTTAGCTAATAGATTTACATATTTTGTCTTCCCTGTAAAACATTTTAAAAATCTGAAATGGTGGCTTTATTCACAAGATCTGTATCTTTCATCTGGTGTCTTGGACTTGTGATTTAATGATATTTAGATGCTACTATCTACTTGTGAAGCTATGCTAGCTATGCTAATCAGTGTGTGGGGGGGGTGGGGGGTGATCCCGGACCCGGGGTAGAGGCTCGTGAAAGGTTAACTGAGAGAGTATTACTCAACTGAGAGAGCTGAGAGAATATTACTAAACTGAGAGAATGTTACTCAACTGAGAGAGTATTACTAAACTGAGAGAGTATTACTCAACTGAGAGAATATTACTAAACTGAGAGAGTGTTACTAAACTGAGAGAGTGTTACTAGACTGAGAGAGTATTACTAAACTGAGAGAGTATTACTAAACTGAGAGAGCTGAGAGAGTATTACAAGACTGAGAGAGTATTACTAAACTGAGAGAGTTTTACTAAACTGAGAGAGTATTACTAAACTGATAGAGTATTACTCAACTGAGAGAATATTACTCAACTGAGAGAGTATTACTAAACTGAGAGAGTATTACTAAACTGAGAGAGTATTACTAAACTGAGAGAGTGTTACTAAACTGAGAGAATATGACTCAACTGAGAGAGTATTACTAAACTGAGAGAGCTGAGAGAATATTACTCAACTGAGAGAATATTACTAAACTGAGAGAGTATTACTAAACTGAGAGAGTATTACAAAACTGAGAGAGTATTACTAAACTGAGACAGTTTTACTAAACTGAGAGAGTGTTACTAGACTCAGAGAGTATTACTCAACGGAGAGAGTATTACTTAACTGAGAGAGTATTACTAAACTGAGAGAGTGTTACTAAACTGAGAGAGTGTTACTAGACCGAGAGAGTATTACTAAACTGAGAGAGTATTACTAAACTGGGAGAGATGAGAGAGTATTACAAGACTGAGAGAGTATTACTAAACTGAGAGAGTTTTACTAAACTGAGAGAGTATTACTAACCCGAGAGAGTATTACTAAACTGAGAGAATATTACTAAACTGAGAGAATATTACTAAACTGAGAGAATATTACTAAACTGAGAGAGCTGAGAGAATATTACTAAACTGAGAGAGCTGAGAGAATATTACTAAACTGAGAGAATATTACTAAACTGAGAGAATATTACTAAGCTGAGAGAATATTACTAAACTGAGAGAGTATTACTAAACTGAGAGAGCTGAGAGAATATTACTCAACTGAGAGAATATTACTCAAATGAGAGAGTATTACTAAACTGAGAGAGTATTACTAAACTGAGAGAATATTACTAAACTGAGAGAGTATTACTAAACTGAGAGAGCTGAGAGAATATTACTAAACTGAGAGAATATTACTAAACTGAGAGAGTATTACTAAACTGAGAGAGTATTACTAAACTGAGACAGTTTTACTAAACTGAGAGAGTGTTACTAGACTAAGAGAGTATTACTCAACGGAGAGAGTATTACTAAACTGAGAGAGTATTACTAAACTGAGAGAGTATTACTCAACTGAGAGAGTATTACTAAACTGAGAGAGTGTTACTAAACTGAGAGAGTGTTACTAGACCGAGAGAGTATTACTAAACTGAGAGAGTATTACTAAACTGAGAGAGCTGAGAGAGTATTACAAGACTGAGAGAGTATTACTAAACTGAGAGAGTTTTACTAAACTGAGAGAGTATTACTAACCCGAGAGAGTATTACTAAACTGAGAGAATATTACTAAACTGAGAGAGCTGAGAGAATATTACTAAACTGAGAGAGCTGAGAGAATATTACTAAACTGAGAGAGTATTACTAAACTGAGAGAATATTACTAAACTGAGAGAGTATTACTAAACTGATAGAGTGTTACTAGACTCAGAGAGTATTACTCAACGGAGAGAGTATTACTAAACTGAGAGAGTATTACTACACCGAGAGAGTATTACTTAACTGAGAGAGTATTACTAAACTGAGAGAGTGTTACTAAACTGAGAGAGTATTACTAAACGGAGAGAGTATTACTAAACTGAGAGAGTATTACTAAACTGGGAGAGCTGAGAGAGTATTACAAGACTGAGAGAGTATTACTAAACTGAGAGAGTTTTACTTACTAAACTGAGAGAGCTGAGAAATATTACTAAACTGAGAGAGTATTACTAAACTGAGAGAATATTACTAAACTGAGAGATATTACTAAACTGAAGAGTTTACTAACTGAGAGTATTACTCAACGGAGAGAGTATTACTAAACTGAGAGAGTATTACTACACCGAGAGAGTATTACTAAACTGAGAGAGTATTACTAAACTGAGAGAGTATTACTAAACTGAGAGAGTGTTACTAGACGGAGAGAGTATTACTAAACTGAGAGAGTATTACTAAACTGGGAGAGCTGAGAGAGTATTACAAGACTGAGAGAGTATTACTAAACTGAGAGAGTTTTACTAAACTGAGAGAATATTACTAAACTGAGAGAGCTGAGAGAATATTACTAAACTGAGAGAGCTGAGAGAATATTACTAAACTGAGAGAATATTACTAAACTGAGAGAATATTACTAAACTGAGAGAGTATTACTAAACTGAGAGAATATTACTAAACTGAGAGAGTATTACTAAACTGATAGATCTGAGAGAATATTACTAAACTGAGAGAATATTACTAAGCTGAGAGAATATTACTAAACTGAGAGAGTATTACTAAACTGAGAGAGCTGAGAGAATATTACTCAACTGAGAGAATATTACTCAAATGAGAGAGTATTACTAAACTGAGAGAGCTGAGAGAATATTACTCAACTGAGAGAATATTACTCAAATGAGAGAGTATTACTAAACTGAGAGAGTATTACTAAACTGAGAGAATATTACTAAACTGAGAGAGTATTACTAAACTGAGAGAGCTGAGAGAATATTACTAAACTGAGAGAATATTACTAAACTGAGAGAGTATTACTAAACTGAGAGAGTATTACTAAACTGAGACAGTTTTACTAAACTGAGAGAGTGTTACTAGACTAAGAGAATATTACTCAACGGAGAGAGTATTACTAAACTGAGAGAGCTGAGAGAGTATTACAAGACTGAGAGAGTATTACTAAACTGAGAGAGTTTTACTAAACTGAGAGAGTATTACTAAACTGATAGATCTGAGAGAATATTACTAAACTGAGAGAATATTACTAAACTGAGAGAATATTACTTAACTTCTTGCAACTATAGGGGGTGCTGTTCCGCATTAGCATATTTGGGTCTCCAAATTAAACTGCCTCGTGCTAAATTCTTGATCGTACAATATGCATATTATTGTTATTATTGGATAGAAAACACCTTCTAGTTTCTATAGAAGTTGGAATTTTGTCTCTGAGTGGTACAGAACAATATCTACAGCACTTTTCATGACAGGGGTCAGATTTCAGAAATTTTTACCCCTGATCTGGAGTCTGTTTTTAAGGCGACAGTGAATGCTATGAAGAAACCGACACTGCCTACGTCTTCCTCTGGGTGTCTGTACGTCATCACGTTTTGAATGGAGTCTATTGCACAATCCCAGCCATTATAAAACCACAAAATGTATAGGGACCGCCCTTTCTCGTCGCGCGCCTGAAGCGTGAAGGACATCGGACTTGCCTCATTCCAAATCCTTGTCTAACCAGCAATATTTCTCCGGTCATGTTTTCAGTCGTTATAGTTGTTAAAAACATCATAATGTAGTTAATTTGAACCGTTTTATAGCAATTTATATCCGTTTAGTGCGATTTTGAGGAATTTCTTTGTTGTGCACTCTGAAACTTTGGACACGTTTTGGGGTCCCGTTCGATCGTTAGTGGATATTTCGAAGGACAGAGGACATCTATCGACCAAAAGACGTTTATAACATAGAAAGGATACATTGCCCAAGAATATGATGGAAGAACAGCTCAAAGTAAGCAATATTTAATATGATAAATTGTTGTTCTGTCGAAATATTTTAAACGCATATTTCGCCATTTTGTTTGGTATAGCTTCACTTGGCGAACCCTGTATTGAAAAGTAAGGATAATTTTAAAAATGTAAATCAGCGGTTGCATTAAGAACTAATTTGTCTTTCGATTCCTGTCAACCCTGTATTTTTTTGTCAAGTATATGATTAGCTTTCGATTAAACTAGATCACTCTGAAAGCTGACGTTCCTCATTTTGAGGCTTGAGTTGTGACTATTTCCATTGTATAACCACGGTTTTGTATGGCTAAATATGCACCTTTTCGAACAAACTGTATATGTATGTTGTAAAATGATGTTACAGGAGTGTCATCGGAAGAATTCTGAGAAGGTTAGTGAAAAAATTAATATATTTTGGCGGTGATTACGTTATAGCGCTCTTTGGCTGGAATCGATGCTCTGGTAACGTTTGCACATGTGGTATGCTAACTTATCGATTTATTGTGTTTTCGCTGAAAAACGCTTAGAAAATCTGAAATATGGTCTGAAATCACAAGAACTGGGTCTTTCCATTGCTATGCTTTGTCTATTTTTATGAAATGTTTTATGATGAGTAAATTGGTCATACACGTTGCTCTATCTAGTAATTCTAGTCGATTTGTGATGGTCGGTGCAATTGTAAACTGTGATTTCTACCTGAAATATGCACTTTTTTCTAACAAAAACTATCCTATACCATGAATATGTTATCAGACTGTCATCTGATGGTTTTTTTTATAGGTTATTGGCTATCAATATCTTAGTTGAGCCGAATTGGTGATAGCACCTGAAGGAGTAAGAAACTGATGGAGTTAGAATAGTGGTGTATTTTGCTAACGTGTTTAGCTAATAGATTTACATATTTTGTCTTCCCTGTAAAACATTTTAAAAATCTGAAATGGTGGCATTATTCACAAGATCTGTATCTTTCATCTGGTGTCTTGGACTTGTGATTTAATGATATTTAGATGCTACTATCTACTTGTGAAGCTATGCTAGCTATGCTAATCAGTGTGTGGGGGGGGTGGGGGGTGATCCCGGACCCGGGGTAGAGGCTCGTGAAAGGTTAACTGAGAGAGTATTACTCAACTGAGAGAGCTGAGAGAATATTACTAAACTGAGAGAATGTTACTCAACTGAGAGAGTATTACTAAACTGAGAGAGTATTACTCAACTGAGAGAATATTACTAAACTGAGAGAGTGTTACTAAACTGAGAGAGTGTTACTAGACCGAGAGAGTATTACTAAACTGAGAGAGTATTACTAAACTGAGAGAGCTGAGAGAGTATTACAAGACTGAGAGAGTATTACTAAACTGAGAGAGTTTTACTAAACTGAGAGAGTATTACTAAACTGATAGAGTATTACTCAACTGAGAGAATATTACTCAACTGAGAGAGTATTACTAAACTGAGAGAGTATTACTAAACTGAGAGAGTATTACTAAACTGAGAGAGTGTTACTAAACTGAGAGAATATGACTCAACTGAGAGAGTATTACTAAACTGAGAGAGCTGAGAGAATATTACTCAACTGAGAGAATATTACTAAACTGAGAGAGTATTACTAAACTGAGAGAGTATTACAAAACTGAGAGAGTATTACTAAACTGAGACAGTTTTACTAAACTGAGAGAGTGTTACTAGACTCAGAGAGTATTACTCAACGGAGAGAGTATTACTTAACTGAGAGAGTATTACTAAACTGAGAGAGTGTTACTAAACTGAGAGAGTGTTACTAGACCGAGAGAGTATTACTAAACTGAGAGAGTATTACTAAACTGGGAGAGATGAGAGAGTATTACAAGACTGAGAGAGTATTACTAAACTGAGAGAGTTTTACTAAACTGAGAGAGTATTACTAACCCGAGAGAGTATTACTAAACTGAGAGAATATTACTAAACTGAGAGAATATTACTAAACTGAGAGAATATTACTAAACTGAGAGAGCTGAGAGAATATTACTAAACTGAGAGAGCTGAGAGAATATTACTAAACTGAGAGAATATTACTAAACTGAGAGAATATTACTAAGCTGAGAGAATATTACTAAACTGAGAGAGTATTACTAAACTGAGAGAGCTGAGAGAATATTACTCAACTGAGAGAATATTACTCAAATGAGAGAGTATTACTAAACTGAGAGAGTATTACTAAACTGAGAGAATATTACTAAACTGAGAGAGTATTACTAAACTGAGAGAGCTGAGAGAATATTACTAAACTGAGAGAATATTACTAAACTGAGAGAGTATTACTAAACTGAGAGAGTATTACTAAACTGAGACAGTTTTACTAAACTGAGAGAGTGTTACTAGACTAAGAGAGTATTACTCAACGGAGAGAGTATTACTAAACTGAGAGAGTATTACTAAACTGAGAGAGTATTACTCAACTGAGAGAG
Organism: Salvelinus alpinus; assembly: GCF_045679555.1. Classification (NCBI taxonomy): domain Eukaryota; kingdom Metazoa; phylum Chordata; class Actinopteri; order Salmoniformes; family Salmonidae; genus Salvelinus; species Salvelinus alpinus. Next base: position 325,970 of record NC_092094.1, read on the forward strand.
TATTACTAAACTGAGAGAGTGTTACTAAACTGAGAGAGTGTTACTAGACCGAGAGAGTATTACTAAACTGAGAGAGTATTACTAAACTGAGAGAGCTGAGAGAGTATTACAAGACTGAGAGAGTATTACTAAACTGAGAGAGTTTTACTAAACTGAGAGAGTATTACTAACCCGAGAGAGTATTACTAAACTGAGAGAATATTACTAAACTGAGAGAGCTGAGAGAATATTACTAAACTGAGAGAGCTGAGAGAATATTACTAAACTGAGAGAGTATTACTAAACTGAGAGAATATTACTAAACTGAGAGAGTATTACTAAACTGATAGAGTGTTACTAGACTCAGAGAGTATTACTCAACGGAGAGAGTATTACTAAACTGAGAGAGTATTACTACACCGAGAGAGTATTACTTAACTGAGAGAGTATTACTAAACTGAGAGAGTGTTACTAAACTGAGAGAGTGTTACTAGACGGAGAGAGTATAACTAAACTGAGAGAGTATTACTAAACTGGGAGAGCTGAGAGAGTATTACAAGACTGAGAGAGTATTACTAAACTGAGAGAGTTTTACTAAACTGAGAGAATATTACTAAACTGAGAGAGCTGAGAGAATATTACTAAACTGAGAGAGCTGAGAGAATATTACTAAACTGAGAGAATATTACTAAACTGAGAGAATATTACTAAACTGAGAGAGTATTACTAAACTGAGAGAATATTACTAAACTGAGAGAGTATTACTAAACTGATAGATCTGAGAGAATATTACTAAACTGAGAGAATATTACTAAGCTGAGAGAATATTACTAAACTGAGAGAGTATTACTAAACTGAGAGAGCTGAGAGAATATTACTCAACTGAGAGAATATTACTCAAATGAGAGAGTATTACTAAACTGAGAGAGCTGAGAGAATATTACTCAACTGAGAGAATATTACTCAAATGAGAGAGTATTACTAACCCGAGAGAGTATTACTAAACTGAGAGAATATTACTAAACTGAGAGAGTATTACTAAACTGAGAGAGCTGAGAGAATATTACTAAACTGAGAGAATATTACTAAACTGAGAGAGTATTACTAAACTGAGAGAGTATTACTAAACTGAGACAGTTTTACTAAACTGAGAGAGTGTTACTAGACTAAGAGAATATTACTCAACGGAGAGAGTATTACTAAACTGAGAGAGCTGAGAGAGTATTACAAGACTGAGAGAGTATTACTAAACTGAGAGAGTTTTACTAAACTGAGAGAGTATTACTAAACTGATAGATCTGAGAGAATATTACTAAACTGAGAGAATATTACTAAACTGAGAGAATATTACTTAACTTCTTGCAACTATAGGGGGTGCTGTTCCGCATTAGCATATTTGGGTCTCCAAATTAAACTGCCTCGTGCTAAATTCTTGATCGTACAATATGCATATTATTGTTATTATTGGATAGAAAACACCTTCTAGTTTCTATAGAAGTTGGAATTTTGTCTCTGAGTGGTACAGAACAATATCTACAGCACTTTTCATGACAGGGGTCAGATTTCAGAAATTTTTACCCCTGATCTGGAGTCTGTTTTTAAGGCGACAGTGAATGCTATGAAGAAACCGACACTGCCTACGTCTTCCTCTGGGTGTCTGTACGTCATCACGTTTTGAATGGAGTCTATTGCACAATCCCAGCCATTATAAAACCACAAAATGTATAGGGACCGCCCTTTCTCGTCGCGCGCCTGAAGCGTGAAGGACATCGGACTTGCCTCATTCCAAATCCTTGTCTAACCAGCAATATTTCTCCGGTCATGTTTTCAGTCGTTATAGTTGTTAAAAACATCATAATGTAGTTAATTTGAACCGTTTTATAGCAATTTATATCCGTTTAGTGCGATTTTGAGGAATTTCTTTGTTGTGCACTCTGAAACTTTGGACACGTTTTGGGGTCCCGTTCGATCGTTAGTGGATATTTCGAAGGACAGAGGACATCTATCGACCAAAAGACGTTTATAACATAGAAAGGATACATTGCCCAAGAATATGATGGAAGAACAGCTCAAAGTAAGCAATATTTAATATGATAAATTGTTGTTCTGTCGAAATATTTTAAACGCATATTTCGCCATTTTGTTTGGTATAGCTTCACTTGGCGAACCCTGTATTGAAAAGTAAGGATAATTTTAAAAATGTAAATCAGCGGTTGCATTAAGAACTAATTTGTCTTTCGATTCCTGTCAACCCTGTATTTTTTTGTCAAGTATATGATTAGCTTTCGATTAAACTAGATCACTCTGAAAGCTGACGTTCCTCATTTTGAGGCTTGAGTTGTGACTATTTCCATTGTATAACCACGGTTTTGTATGGCTAAATATGCACCTTTTCGAACAAACTGTATATGTATGTTGTAAAATGATGTTACAGGAGTGTCATCGGAAGAATTCTGAGAAGGTTAGTGAAAAAATTAATATATTTTGGCGGTGATTACGTTATAGCGCTCTTTGGCTGGAATCGATGCTCTGGTAACGTTTGCACATGTGGTATGCTAACTTATCGATTTATTGTGTTTTCGCTGAAAAACGCTTAGAAAATCTGAAATATGGTCTGAAATCACAAGAACTGGGTCTTTCCATTGCTATGCTTTGTCTATTTTTATGAAATGTTTTATGATGAGTAAATTGGTCATACACGTTGCTCTATCTAGTAATTCTAGTCGATTTGTGATGGTCGGTGCAATTGTAAACTGTGATTTCTACCTGAAATATGCACTTTTTTCTAACAAAAACTATCCTATACCATGAATATGTTATCAGACTGTCATCTGATGTTTTTTTTTATAGGTTATTGGCTATCAATATCTTAGTTGAGCCGAATTGGTGATAGCACCTGAAGGAGTAAGAAACTGATGGAGTTAGAATAGTGGTGTATTTTGCTAACGTGTTTAGCTAATAGATTTACATATTTTGTCTTCCCTGTAAAACATTTAAAAAATCTGAAATGGTGGCTTTATTCACAAGATCTGTATCTTTCATCTGGTGTCTTGGACTTGTGATTTAATGATATTTAGATGCTACTATCTACTTGTGAAGCTATGCTAGCTATGCTAATCAGTGTGTGGGGGGGGGTGGGGGGTGATCCCGGACCCGGGGTAGAGGCTCGTGAAAGGTTAACTGAGAGAGTATTACTCAACTGAGAGAGCTGAGAGAATATTACTAAACTGAGAGAATGTTACTCAACTGAGAGAGTATTACTAAACTGAGAGAGTATTACTCAACTGAGAGAATATTACTAAACTGAGAGAGTGTTACTAAACTGAGAGAGTGTTACTAGACCGAGAGAGTATTACTAAACTGAGAGAGTATTACTAAACTGAGAGAGCTGAGAGAGTATTACAAGACTGAGAGAGTATTACTAAACTGAGAGAGTTTTACTAAACTGAGAGAGTATTACTAAACTGATAGAGTATTACTCAACTGAGAGAATATTACTCAACTGAGAGAGTATTACTAAACTGAGAGAGTATTACTAAACTGAGAGAGTATTACTAAACTGAGAGAGTGTTACTAAACTGAGAGAATATGACTCAACTGAGAGAGTATTACTAAACTGAGAGAGTATTACTAAACTGAGAGAGTATTACTAAACTGAGAGAGTGTTACTAAACTGAGATAATATTACTCAACTGAGAGAATATTACTCAACTGAGAGAGTATTACTAAACTGAGAGAGTATTACTAAACTGAGAGAGTATTACTAAACTGAGAGAGTGTTACTAAACTGAGAGAATATGACTCAACTGAGAGAGTATTACTAAACTGAGAGAGTATTACTAAACTGAGAGAGTATTACTAAACTGAGAGAGTGTTACTAAACTGAGATAATATTACTCAACGGAGAGATTATTACTCAACTGAGAGAGTATTACTAAACTGAAAGAGTATTACTAAACTGAGAGAGTATTACAAAACTGAGAGAGTATTACTAAACTGAGACAGTTTTACTAAACTGAGAGAGTGTTACTAGACTCAGAGAGTATTACTCAACGGAGAGAGTATTACTAAACTGAGAGAGTATTACTAAACTGAGAGAGTATTACTTAACTGAGAGAGTATTACTAAACTGAGAGAGTGTTACTAAACTGAGAGAGTGTTACTAGACCGATAGAGTATTACTAAACTGAGAGAGTATTACTAAACTGGGAGAGCTGAGAGAGTATTACAAGACTGAGAGAGTATTACTAAACTGAGAGAATATTACTAAACTGAGAGAATATTACTAAACTGAGAGAATATTACTAAACTGATAGAATATTACTAAACTGAGAGAGTATTACTAAACTGAGAGAATATTACTAAACTGAGAGAGTATTACTAAACTGAGAGAGCTGAGAGAATATTACTAAACTGAGAGAATATTACTAAACTGAGAGAGTATTACTAACCCGAGAGAGTATTACTAAACTGAGAGAATATTACTAAACTGAGAGAATATTACTAAACTGAGAGAATATTACTAAACTGAGAGAGCTGAGAGAATATTACTAAACTGAGAGAATATTACTAAACTGAGAGAGTATTACAAGACTGAGAGAGTATTACTAAACTGAGAGAGTATTACTAACCCGAGAGAGTATTACTAAACTGAGAGAGTATTACTAAACTGAGAGAATATTACTAAACTGAGAGAGTATTACTAAACTGATAGAGCTGTGATAATATTACTAAACTGAGAGAATATTACTAAACTGAGAGAGTATTACTAATCTGAGAGAGTATTACTAAACTGAGAGAGTGTTACTAAACTGAGAGAATATTACTCAACTGAGAGAGTATTACTAACCCGAGAGAGTATTGCTAAACTGAGAGAATATTACTAAACTGAGAGAGCTGAGAGAATATTACTAAACTGAGAGAATATTACTAAACTAAGAGAGTATTACTAAATTGAGAGAATATTACTAAACTGAGAGAGTATTACTAAACTGATAGATCTGAGAGAATATTACTAAACTGAGAGAATATTACTAAACTGAGAGAATATTACTAAACTGAGAGAGTATTACTAAACTGAGAGAGCTGAGAGAATATTACTCAACTGAGAGAATATTACTAAACTGAGAGAGTATTACTAAACTGAGAGAGTATTACAAAACTGAGAGAGTATTACTAAACTGAGACAGTTTTACTAAACTGAGAGAGTGTTACTAGACTCAGAGAGTATTACTCAACGGAGAGAGTATTACTTAACTGAGAGAGTATTACTAAACTGAGAGAGTGTTACTAAACTGAGAGAGTGTTACTAGACCGAGAGAGTATTACTAAACTGAGAGAGTATTACTAAACTGGGAGAGATGAGAGAGTATTACAAGACTGAGAGAGTATTACTAAACTGAGAGAGTTTTACTAAACTGAGAGAGTATTACTAACCCGAGAGAGTATTACTAAACTGAGAGAATATTACTAAACTGAGAGAATATTACTAAACTGAGAGAATATTACTAAGCTGAGAGAATATTACTAAACTGAGAGAGTATTACTAAACTGAGAGAGCTGAGAGAATATTACTAAACTGAGAGAATATTACTAAACTGAGAGAATATTACTAAGCTGAGAGAATATTACTAAACTGAGAGAGTATTACTAAACTGAGAGAGCTGAGAGAATATTACTAAACTGAGAGAATATTACTCAAATGAGAGAGTATTACTAAACTGAGAGAGTATTACTAAACTGAGAGAATATTACTAAACTGAGAGAGTATTACTAAACTGAGAGAGTATTACTAAACTGAGACAGTTTTACTAAACTGAGAGAGTGTTACTAGACTAAGAGAGTATTACTCAACGGAGAGAGTATTACTAAACTGAGAGAGTATTACTAAACTGAGAGAGTATTACTCAACTGAGAGAGTATTACTAAACTGAGAGAGTGTTACTAAACTGAGAGAGTGTTACTAGACCGAGAGAGTATTACTAAACTGAGAGAGTATTACTAAACTGAGAGAGCTGAGAGAGTATTACAAGACTGAGAGAGTATTACTAAACTGAGAGAGTTTTACTAAACTGAGAGAGTATTACTAACCCGAGAGAGTATTACTAAACTGAGAGAATATTACTAAACTGAGAGAGCTGAGAGAATATTACTAAACTGAGAGAGTATTACTAAACTGAGAGAATATTACTAAACTGAGAGAGTATTACTAAACTGATAGAGTGTTACTAGACTCAGAGAGTATTACTCAACGGAGAGAGTATTACTAAACTGAGAGAGTATTACTAAACTGAGAGAGTGTTACTAAACTGAGAGAGTGTTACTAGACCGAGAGAGTATTACTAAACTGAGAGAGTATTACTAAACTGGGAGAGCTGAGAGAGTATTACAAGACTGAGAGAGTATTACTAAACTGAGAGAGTTTTACTAAACTGAGAGAATATTACTAAACTGAGAGAGGTGAGAGAATATTACTAAACTGAGAGAATATTACTAAACTGAGAGAATATTACTAAACTGAGAGAGTATTACTAAACTGAGAGAATATTACTAAACTGAGAGAGTATTACTAAACTGATAGATCTGAGAGAATATTACTAAACTGAGAGAATATTACTAAACTGAGAGAATATTACTAAGCTGAGAGAATATTACTAAACTGAGAGAGTATTACTAAACTGAGAGAGCTGAGAGAATATTACTCAACTGAGAGAATATTACTCAACTGAGAGAGTATTACTAAACTGAGAGAGTATTACTAAACTGAGAGAATATTACTAAACTGAGAGAGTATTACTAAACTGAGAGAGCTGAGAGAATACTACTAAACTGAGAGAATATTACTAAACTGAGAGAGTATTACTAAACTGAGAGAGTATTACTAAACTGAGACAGTTTTACTAAACTGAGAGAGTGTTACTAGACTAAGAGAGTATTACTCAACGGAGAGAGTATTACTAAACTGAGAGAGTATTACTAAACTGAGAGAGTATTACTCAACTGAGAGAGTATTACTAAACTGAGAGAGTGTTACTAAACTGAGAGAGTATTACTCAACTGAGAGAGTATTACTAAACTGAGAGAGTGTTACTAAACTGAGAGAGCTGAGAGAATATTACTCAACTGAGAGAATATTACTCAAATGAGAGAGTATTACTAAACTGAGAGAGTATTACTAAACTGAGAGAATATTACTAAACTGAGAGAGTATTACTAAACTGAGAGAGCTGAGAGAATACTACTAAACTGAGAGAATATTACTAAACTGAGAGAGTATTACTAAACTGAGAGAGTATTACTAAACTGAGACAGTTTTACTAAACTGAGAGAGTGTTACTAGACTAAGAGAGTATTACTCAACGGAGAGAGTATTACTAAACTGAGAGAGTATTACTAAACTGAGAGAGTATTACTCAACTGAGAGAGTATTACTAAACTGAGAGAGTGTTACTAAACTGAGAGAGTGTTACTAGACCGAGAGAGTATTACTAAACTGAGAGAGTATTACTAAACTGAGAGAGATGAGAGAGTATTACAAGACTGAGAGAGTATTACTAAACTGAGAGAGTTTTACTAAACTGAGAGAGTATTACTAAACTGATAGATCTGAGAGAATATTACTAAACTGAGAGAATATTACTAAACTGAGAGAATATTACTTAACTGAGAGAGTATTACTCAACTGAGAGAGTATTACTAGACTAAGAGAGTATTACTCAACTGAGAGAGTATTACTAAACTGAGAGAGCTGAGAGAATATTACTAAACTGAGAGAATATTACTAAACTGAGAGAGTATTACTAAACTGAGAGAATATTACTAAACTGAGAGAGTATTACTAAACTGATAGATCTGAGAGAATATTACTAAACTGAGAGAATATTACTAAACTGAGAGAATATTACTAAGCTGAGAGAATATTACTAAACTGAGAGAGTATTACTAAACTGAGAGAGCTGAGAGAATATTACTCAACTGAGAGAATATTACTCAAATGAGAGAGTATTAACAAACTGAGAGAGTATTACTAAACTGAGAGAATATTACTAAACTGAGAGAGTATTACTAAACTGAGAGAGTATTACTAAACTGAGACAGTTTTACTAAACTGAGAGAGTGTTACTAGACTAAGAGAGTATTACTCAACGGAGAGAGTATTACTAAACTGAGAGAGTGTTACTAAACTGAGAGAGTGTTACTAGACCGAGAGAGTATTACTAAACTGAGAGAGTATTACTAAACTGAGAGAGTATTACTCAACTGAGAGAGTATTACTAAACTGAGAGAGTGTTACTAAACTGAGAGAGTGTTACTAGACCGAGAGAGTATTACTAAACTGAGAGAGTATTACTAAACTGAGAGAGCTGAGAGAGTATTACAAGACTGAGAGAGTATTACTAAACTGAGAGAGTTTTACTAAACTGAGAGAGTATTACTAACCCGAGAGAGTATTACTAAACTGAGAGAATATTACTAAACTGAGAGAGCTGAGAGAATATTACTAAACTGAGAGAATATTACTAAACTGAGAGAGTATTACTAAACTGATAGAGTATTACTAAACTGAGAGAGTATTACTAAACTGAGAGAGTATTACTAAACTGGGAGAGCTGAGAGAGTATTACAAGACTGAGAGAGTATTACTAAACTGAGAGAGTTTTACTAAACTGAGAGAATATTACTAAACTGAGAGAGCTGAGAGAATATTACTAAACTGAGAGAATATTACTAAACTGAGAGAATATTACTAAACTGAGAGAGTATTACTAAACTGAGAGAATATTACTAAACTGAGAGAGTATTACTAAACTGAGAGAGTATTACTAAACTGAGACAGTTTTACTAAACTGAGAGAGTGTTACTAGACTAAGAGAGTATTACTCAACGGAGAGAGTATTACTAAACTGAGAGAGTATTACTAAACTGAGAGAGTATTACTCAACTGAGAGAGTATTACTAAACTGAGAGAGTGTTACTAAACTGAGAGAGTGTTACTAGACCGAGAGAGTATTACTAAACTGAGAGAGTATTACTAAACTGAGAGAGCTGAGAGAGTATTACAAGACTGAGAGAGTATTACTAAACTGAGAGAGTTTTACTAAACTGAGAGAGTATTACTAACCCGAGAGAGTATTACTAAACTGAGAGAATATTACTAAACTGAGAGAGCTGAGAGAATATTACTAAACTGAGAGAATATTACTAAACTGAGAGAGTATTACTAAACTGATAGAGTGTTACTAGACTCAGAGAGTATTACTCAACGGAGAGAGTATTACTAAACTGAGAGAGTATTACTACACTGAGAGAGTGTTACTAAACTGAGAGAGTGTTACTAGACCGAGAGAGTATTACTAAACTGAGAGAGTATTACTAAACTGGGAGAGCTGAGAGAGTATTACAAGACTGAGAGAGTATTACTAAACTGAGAGAGTTTTACTAAACTGAGAGAATATTACTAAACTGAGAGAGCTGAGAGAATATTACTAAACTGAGAGAATATTACTAAACTGAGAGAATATTACTAAACTGAGAGAGTATTACTAAACTGAGAGAATATTACTAAACTGAGAGAGTATTACTAAACTGATAGATCTGAGAGAATATTACTAAACTGAGAGAATATTACTAAACTGAGAGAATATTACTAAGCTGAGAGAATATTACTAAACTGAGAGAGTATTACTAAACTGAGAGAGCTGAGAGAATATTACTCAACTGAGAGAATATTACTCAAATGAGAGAGTATTACTAAACTGAGAGAGTATTACTAAACTGAGAGAATATTACTAAACTGAGAGAGTATTACTAAACTGAGAGAGCTGAGAGAATATTACTAAACTGAGAGAATATTACTAAACTGAGAGAGTATTACTAAACTGAGAGAGTATTACTAAACTGAGACAGTTTTACTAAACTGAGAGAGTGTTACTAGACTAAGAGAGTATTACTCAATGGAGAGAGTATTACTAAACTGAGAGAGTATTACTAAACTGAGAGAGTATTACTCAACTGAGAGAGTGTTACTAGACCGAGAGAGTATTACTAAACTGAGAGAGTATTACTAAACTGGGAGAGCTGAGAGAGTATTACAAGACTGAGAGAGTATTACTAAACTGAGAGAGTTTTACTAAACTGAGAGAATATTACTAAACTGAGAGAGCTGAGAGAATATTACTAAACTGAGAGAATATTACTAAACTGAGAGAATATTACTAAACTGAGAGAGTATTACTAAACTGAGAGAATATTACTAAACTGAGAGAGTATTACTAAACTGAGAGAGTATTACTAAACTGAGACAGTTTTACTAAACTGAGAGAGTGTTACTAGACTAAGAGAGTATTACTCAACGGAGAGAGTATTACTAAACTGAGAGAGTATTACTAAACTGAGAGAGTATTACTCAACTGAGAGAGTATTACTAAACTGAGAGAGTGTTACTAAACTGAGAGAGTGTTACTAGACCGAGAGAGTATTACTAAACTGAGAGAGTATTACTAAACTGAGAGAGCTGAGAGAGTATTACAAGACTGAGAGAGTATTACTAAACTGAGAGAGTTTTACTAAACTGAGAGAGTATTACTAACCCGAGAGAGTATTACTAAACTGAGAGAATATTACTAAACTGAGAGAGCTGAGAGAATATTACTAAACTGAGAGAATATTACTAAACTGAGAGAGTATTACTAAACTGAGAGAGTGTTACTAGACTGAGAGAGTATTACTAAACTGAGAGAGTATTACTAAACTGAGAGAGTATTACTACACTGAGAGAGTGTTACTAAACTGAGAGAGTGTTACTAGACCGAGAGAGTATTACTAAACTGAGAGAGTATTACTAAACTGGGAGAGCTGAGAGAGTATTACAAGACTGAGAGAGTATTACTAAACTGAGAGAGTTTTACTAAACTGAGAGAATATTACTAAACTGAGAGAGCTGAGAGAATATTACTAAACTGAGAGAATATTACTAAACTGAGAGAATATTACTAAACTGAGAGAGTATTACTAAACTGAGAGAATATTACTAAACTGAGAGAGTATTACTAAACTGATAGATCTGAGAGAATATTACTAAACTGAGAGAATATTACTAAACTGAGAGAATATTACTAAGCTGAGAGAATATTACTAAACTGAGAGAGTATTACTAAACTGAGAGAGCTGAGAGAATATTACTCAACTGAGAGAATATTACTCAAATGAGAGAGTATTACTAAACTGAGAGAGTATTACTAAACTGAGAGAATATTACTAAACTGAGAGAGTATTACTAAACTGAGAGAGCTGAGAGAATATTACTAAACTGAGAGAATATTACTAAACTGAGAGAGTATTACTAAACTGAGAGAGTATTACTAAACTGAGACAGTTTTACTAAACTGAGAGAGTGTTACTAGACTAAGAGAGTATTACTCAATGGAGAGAGTATTACTAAACTGAGAGAGTATTACTAAACTGAGAGAGTATTACTCAACTGAGAGAGTATTACTAAACTGAGAGAGTGTTACTAAACTGAGAGAGTGTTACTAGACCGAGAGAGTATTACTAAACTGAGAGAGTATTACTAAACTGAGAGAGCTGAGAGAGTATTACAAGACTGAGAGAGTATTACTAAACTGAGAGAGTTTTACTAAACTGAGAGAGTATTACTAAACTGATAGATCTGAGAGAATATTACTAAACTGAGAGAATATTACTAAACTGAGAGAATATTACTTAACTGAGAGAGTATTACTCAACTGAGAGAGTATTACTAGACTAAGAGAGTATTACTCAACTGAGAGAGTATTACTAAACTGAGAGAGCTGAGAGAATATTACTAAACTGAGAGAATATTACTCAACTGAGAGAATATTACTCAACTGAGAGAATATTACTCAAATGAGAGAGTATTACTAAACTGAGAGAGTATTACTAAACTGAGAGAATATTACTAAACTGAGAGAGTATTACTAAACTGAGAGAGCTGAGAGAATATTACTAAACTGAGAGAATATTACTAAACTGAGAGAGTATTACTAAACTGAGAGAGTATTACTAAACTGAGACAGTTTTACTAAACTGAGAGAGTGTTACTAGACTAAGAGAGTATTACTCAACGGAGAGAGTATTACTAAACTGAGAGAGTATTACTAAACTGAGAGAGTATTACTCAACTGAGAGAATATTACTAAACTGAGAGAATATTACTAAACTGAGAGAATATTACTAAACTGAGAGAGCTGAGAGAATATTACTAAATTGAGAGAATATTACTAAACTGAGAGAGTATTACTAAAGTGAGAGAATATTACTAAACTGAGAGAGTATTACTAAAGTGAGAGAATATTACTAAACTGAGAGAGTATTACTAAACTGAGAGAGCTGAGAGAATATTACGAAACTGAGAGAATATTACTAAACTGAGAGAATATTACTAAACTGAGAGAGTATTACTAAACTGAGAGAGTATTACTAAACTGAGAGAGTGTTACTAAACTGAGAGAATATTACTCAACTGAGAGAGTATTACAAAACTGAGAGAGTATTACCCAACTGAGAGAGTATTACTAAACTGAGAGAGTGTTACTAAACTGAGAGATTATTACTCAACTGTGAGAGTATTACTCAACTGAGAGAGTATTACTAAACTGAGAGAGTATAACTCAACTGAGAGAGTATCACTAAACTGAGAGAATATTACTAAACTGAGAGACTATTACTAACCCGAGAGAGTATTACTAAACTGAGAGAATATTACTAAACTGAGAGAATATTACTAAACTGAGAGAATATTACTAAACTGAGAGAGCTGAGAGAATATTACTAAATTGAGAGAATATTACTAAACTGAGAGAGCTGAGAGAATATTACTAAACTGAGAGAATATTACTAAACTGAGAGAGCTGAGAGAATATTACTAAATTGAGAGAGTATTACTAAACTGAGAGAGCTGAGAGAATATTACTAAACTGAGAGAATATTACTAAACTGAGAGAGTATTACTAAACTGAGAGAATATTACTAAACTGAGAGAGTATTACTAAACTGATAGATCTGAGAGAATATTACTAAACTGAGAGAATATTACTAAACTGAGAGAATATTACTAAACTGAGAGAGTATTACTAAACTGAGAGAGCTGAGAGAATATTACTAAACTATTACTCAACTGAGAGAGTATTACTAAACTGAAAGAGTATTACTAAACTGCGAGAGTATTACAAAACTGAGAGAGTATTACTAAACTGAGACAGTTTTACTAAACTGAGAGAGTGTTACTAGACTCAGAGAGTATTACTCAACGGAGAGAGTATTACTAAACTGAGAGAGTATTACTAAACTGAGAGAGTATTACTAAACTGAGAGAGTATTACTCAACTGAGAGAGTATTACTAAACTGAGAGAGTGTTACTAAACTGAGAGAGTGTTACTAGACCGAGAGAGTATTACTAAACTGAGAGAGTATTACTAAACTGAGAGAGCTGAGAGAGTATTACAAGACTGAGAGAGTATTACTAAACTGAGAGAGTTTTACTAAACTGAGAGAGTATTACTAAACTGATAGATCTGAGAGAATATTACTAAACTGAGAGAATATTACTAAACTGAGAGAATATTACTTAACTGAGAGAGTATTACTCAACTGAGAGAGTATTACTAAACTGAGAGAGTATTACTCAACTGAGAGAGTATTACTAAACTGAGAGAGCTGAGAGAATATTACTAAACTGAGAGAATATTACTAAACTGAGAGAATATTACTCAAATGAGAGAGTATTACTAAACTGAGAGAGTATTACTAAACTGAGAGAATATTACTAAACTGAGAGAGTATTACTAAACTGAGAGAGCTGAGAGAATATTACTAAACTGAGAGAATATTACTAAACTGAGAGAGTATTACTAAACTGAGAGAGTATTACTAAACTGAGACAGTTTTACTAAACTGAGAGAGTGTTACTAGACTAAGAGAGTATTACTCAACGGAGAGAGTATTACTAAACTGAGAGAGTATTACTAAACTGAGAGAGTATTACTCAACTGAGAGAATATTACTAAACTGAGAGAATATTACTAAACTGAGAGAATATTACTAAACTGAGAGAGCTGAGAGAATATTACTAAATTGAGAGAATATTACTAAACTGAGAGAGTATTACTAAAGTGAGAGGATATTACTAAACTGAGAGAGTATTACTAAACTGAGAGAGCTGAGAGAATATTACTAAACTGAGAGAGTATTACTAAACTGAGAGAGTATTACTAAACTGAGAGAGTGTTACTAAACTGAGAGAATATTACTCAACTGAGAGAGTATTACAAAACTGAGAGAGTATTACTAAACTGAGAGAATATTACTAAACTGAGAGAATATTACTAAACTGAGAGAATATTACTAAACTGAGAGAATATTACTAAACTGAGAGAGTATTACTAAACTGAGAGAATATTACTAAACTGAGAGAGTATTACTAAACTGAGAGAATATTACTAAACTGAGAGAATATTACTAAACTGAGAGAATATTACTAAACTGAGAGAGTATTACTAAACTGAGAGAATATTACTAAACTGAGAGAGTATTACTAAACTGAGAGAGCTGAGAGAATATTACTAAACTGAGAGAATATTACTAAACTGAGAGAGTATTACTAAACTGAGAGAATATTACTAAACTGAGAGAATATTACTAAACTGAGAGAATATTACTAAACTGAGAGAATATTACTAAACTGAGAGAGTATTACTAAACTGAGAGAATATTACTAAACTGAGAGAGTATTACTAAACTGAGAGAGCTGAGAGAATATTACTAAACTGAGAGAATATTACTAAACTGAGAGAGTATTACTAAACTGAGAGAGTATTACTAAACTGAGAGAGTGTTACTAAACTGAGAGATTATTACTCAACTGAGAGAGTATTACTAAACTGAGAGAGTATAACTCAACTGAGAGAGTATCACTAAACTGAGAGAATATTACTCAACTGAGAGAGTATTACTAACCCGAGAGAGTATTACTAAACTGAGAGAATATTACTAAACTGAGAGAATATTACTAAACAGAGAATATTACTAAACTGAGAGAGCTGAGAGAATATTACTAAACTGAGAGAATATTACTAAACTGAGAGAGTATTACAAGACTGAGAGAGTATTACTAAACTGAGAGAGTATTACTAACCCGAGAGAGTATTACTAAACTGAGAGAGTATTACTAAACTGAGAGAATATTACTAAACTGAGAGAGTATTACTAAACTGATAGAGCTGAGATAATATTACTAAACTGAGAGAATATTACTAAACTGAGAGAGTATTACTAATCTGAGAGAGTATTACTAAACTGAGAGAGTGTTACTAAACTGAGAGAATATTACTAAACTGAGAGAGTATTACTAACCCGAGAGAGTATTGCTAAACTGAGAGAATATTACTAAACTGAGAGAGCTGAGAGAATATTACTAAACTGAGAGAATATTACTAAACTGAGAGAGTATTACTAAACTGAGAGAATATTACTAAACTGAGAGAGTATTACTAAACTGATAAATCTGAGAGAATATTACTAAACTGAGAGAATATTACTAAACTGAGAGAATATTACTAAACTGAGAGAGTATTACTAAACTGAGAGAGCTGAGAGAATATTACTCAACTGAGAGAATATTACTAAACTGAGAGAGTATTACTCAACGGAGAGAGTATTACTAAACTGAGAGAGTATTACTAAACTGAGAGAGTATTACTAAACTGAGAGAGTATTACTCAACTGAGAGAGTATTACTAAACTGAGAGAGTGTTACTAAACTGAGAGAGTGTTACTAGACCGAGAGAGTATTACTAAACTGAGAGAGTATTACTAAACTGAGAGAGCTGAGAGAGTATTACAAGACTGAGAGAGTATTACTAAACTGAGAGAGTTTTACTAAACTGAGAGAGTATTACTAAACTGATAGATCTGAGAGAATATTACTAAACTGAGAGAATATTACTAAACTGAGAGAATATTACTTAACTGAGAGAGTATTACTCAACTGAGAGAGTATTACTAGACTAAGAGAGTATTACTCAACTGAGAGAGTATTACTAAACTGAGAGAGCTGAGAGAATATTACTAAACTGAGAGAATATTACTCAACTGAGAGAATATTACTCAAATGAGAGAGTATTACTAAACTGAGAGAGTATTACTAAACTGAGAGAATATTACTAAACTGAGAGAGTATTACTAAACTGAGAGAGCTGAGAGAATATTACTAAACTGAGAGAATATTACTAAACTGAGAGAGTATTACTAAACTGAGAGAGTATTACTAAACTGAGACAGTTTTACTAAACTGAGAGAGTGTTACTAGACTAAGAGAGTATTACTCAACGGAGAGAGTATTACTAAACTGAGAGAGTATTACTAAACTGAGAGAGTATTACTCAACTGAGAGAATATTACTAAACTGAGAGAATATTACTAAACTGAGAGAGTATTACTAAACTGAGAGAGCTGAGAGAATATTACTAAATTGAGAGAATATTACTAAACTGAGAGAGTATTACTAAAGTGAGAGAATATTACTAAACTGAGAGAGTATTACTAAACTGAGAGAGCTGAGAGAATATTACGAAACTGAGAGAATATTACTAAACTGAGAGAATATTACTCAACTGAGAGAGTGTTACTAAACTGAGAGAATATTACTCAACTGAGAGAGTATTACAAAACTGAGAGAGTATTACTAAACTGAGAGAATATTACTAAACTGAGAGAATATTACTAAACTGAGAGAATATTACTAAACTGAGAGAATATTACTAAACTGAGAGAGTATTACTAAACTGAGAGAATATTACTAAACTGAGAGAGTATTACTAAACTGAGAGAATATTACTAAACTGAGAGAATATTACTAAACTGAGAGAATATTACTAAACTGAGAGAGTATTACTAAACTGAGAGAATATTACTAAACTGAGAGAGTATTACTAAACTGAGAGAGCTGAGAGAATATTACTAAACTGAGAGAATATTACTAAACTGAGAGAGTATTACTAAACTGAGAGAATATTACTAAACTGAGAGAATATTACTAAACTGAGAGAATATTACTAAACTGAGAGAATATTACTAAACTGAGAGAGTATTACTAAACTGAGAGAATATTACTAAACTGAGAGAGTATTACTAAACTGAGAGAGCTGAGAGAATATTACTAAACTGAGAGAATATTACTAAACTGAGAGAGTATTACTAAACTGAGAGAGTATTACTAAACTGAGAGAGTGTTACTAAACTGAGAGATTATTACTCAACTGAGAGAGTATTACTAAACTGAGAGAGTATAACTCAACTGAGAGAGTATCACTAAACTGAGAGAATATTACTCAACTGAGAGAGTATTACTAACCCGAGAGAGTATTACTAAACTGAGAGAATATTACTAAACTGAGAGAATATTACTAAACAGAGAATATTACTAAACTGAGAGAGCTGAGAGAATATTACTAAACTGAGAGAATATTACTAAACTGAGAGAGTATTACAAGACTGAGAGAGTATTACTAAACTGAGAGAGTATTACTAACCCGAGAGAGTATTACTAAACTGAGAGAGTATTACTAAACTGAGAGAATATTACTAAACTGAGAGAGTATTACTAAACTGATAGAGCTGAGATAATATTACTAAACTGAGAGAATATTACTAAACTGAGAGAGTATTACTAATCTGAGAGAGTATTACTAAACTGAGAGAGTATTACTAAACTGAGAGAATATTACTAAACTGAGAGAATATTACTAACCTGAGAGAGTATTACTAAACTGAGAGAATATTACTAAACTGAGAGAGCTGAAAGAATATTACTAAACTGAGAGAATATTACTAAACTAAGAGAGTATTACTAAACTGAGAGAATATTACTAAACTGAGAGAGTATTACTAAACTGATAAATCTGAGAGAATATTACTAAACTGAGAGAATATTACTAAACTGAGAGAATATTACTAAACTGAGAGAGTATTACTAAACTGAGAGAGCTGAGAGAATATTACTCAACTGAGAGAATATTACTAAACTGAGAGAGTATTACTAAACTGAGAGAGTATTACAAAACTGAGAGAGTATTACTAAACTGAGACAGTTTTACTAAACTGAGAGAGTGTTACTAGACTCAGAGAGTATTACTCAACGGAGAGAGTATTACTAAACTGAGAGAGTATTACTAAACTGAGAGAGTATTACTTAACTGAGAGAGTATTACTAAACTGAGAGAGTGTTACTAAACTGAGAGAGTGTTACTAGACCGAGAGAGTATTACTAAACTGAGAGAGTATTACTAAACTGGGAGAGCTGAGAGAGTATTACAAGACTGAGAGAGTATTACTAAACTGAGAGAGTTTTACTAAACTGAGAGAGTATTACTAACCCGAGAGAGTATTACTAAACTGAGAGAATATTACTAAACTGAGAGAATATTACTAAACTGAGAGAATATTACTAAACTGAGAGAGCTGAGAGAATATTACTAAACTGAGAGAGCTGAGAGAATATTACTAAACTGAGAGAATATTACTAAACTGAGAGAGTATTACTAAACTGAGAGAATATTACTAAACTGAGAGAGTATTACTAAACTGATAGATCTGAGAGAATATTACTCAACTGAGAGAATATTACTCAAATGAGAGAGTATTACTAAACTGAGAGAGTATTACTAAACTGAGAGAATATTACTAAACTGAGAGAGTATTACTAAACTGAGAGAGTATTACTAAACTGAGACAGTTTTACTAAACTGAGAGAGTGTTACTAGACTAAGAGAGTATTACTCAACGGAGAGAGTATTACTAAACTGAGAGAGTATTACTAAACTGAGAGAGTATTACTCAACTGAGAGAGTATTACTAAACTGAGAGAGTGTTACTAAACTGAGAGAGTGTTACTAGACCGAGAGAGTATTACTAAACTGAGAGAGTATTACTAAACTGAGAGAGCTGAGAGAGTATTACAAGACTGAGAGAGTATTACTAAACTGAGAGAGTTTTACTAAACTGAGAGAGTATTACTTACCCGAGAGAGTATTACTAAACTGAGAGAATATTACTAAACTGAGAGAATATTACTAAACTGAGAGAGTATTACTAAACTGAGAGAGTATTACTCAACTGAGAGAGTGTTACTAAACTGAGAGAATATTACTAAACTGAGAGAGTATTACAAAACTGAGAGAGTATTACTAAACTGAGAGAGTATTACTAAACTGAGAGAGTGTTACTAAACTGAGAGATTATTACTCAACTGAGAGAGTATTACTCAACTGAGAGAGTATTACTAAACTGAGAGAGTATAACTCAACTGAGAGAGTATCACTAAACTGAGAGAATATTACTAAACTGAGAGACTATTACTAACCCGAGAGAGTATTACTAAACTGAGAGAATATTACTAAACTGAGAGAATATTACTAAACTGAGAGAATATTACTAAACTGAGAGAGCTGAGAGAATATTACTAAATTGAGAGAATATTACTAAACTGAGAGAGTATTACTGAGAGAGAATATTACTAAACTGAGAGAATATTACTAAACTGAGAGAGTATTACTAAACTGAGAGAATATTACTAAACTGAGAGAGTATTACTAAACTGATAGATCTGAGAGAATATTACTAAACTGAGAGAATATTACTAAACTGAGAGAATATTACTAAACTGAGAGAGTATTACTAAACTGAGAGAGCTGAGAGAATATTACTCAACGGAGAGATTATTACTCAACTGAGAGAGTATTACTAAACTGAAAGAGTATTACTAAACTGAGAGAGTATTACAAAACTGAGAGAGTATTACTAAACTGAGACAGTTTTACTAAACTGAGAGAGTGTTACTAGACTCAGAGAGTATTACTCAATGGAGAGAGTATTACTAAACTGAGAGAGTATTACTAAACTGAGAGAGTATTACTTAACTGAGAGAGTATTACTAAACTGAGAGAGTGTTACTAAACTGAGAGAGTGTTACTAGACCGAGAGAGTATTACTAAACTGAGAGAGTATTACTAAACTGGGAGAGCTGAGAGAGTATTACAAGACTGAGAGAGTATTACTAAACTGAGAGAATATTACTAAACTGAGAGAATATTACTAAACTGAGAGAATATTACTAAACTGAGAGAATATTACTAAACTGAGAGAGTATTACTAAACTGAGAGAATATTACTAAACTGAGAGAGTATTACTAAACTGAGAGAGCTGAGAGAATATTACTAAACTGAGAGAATATTACTAAACTGAGAGAGTATTACTAAACTGAGAGAGTATTACTAAACTGAGAGAGTGTTACTAAACTGAGAGATTATTACTCAACTGAGAGAGTATTACTAAACTGAGAGAGTATAACTCAACTGAGAGAGTATCACTAAACTGAGAGAATATTACTCAACTGAGAGAGTATTACTAACCCGAGAGAGTATTACTAAACTGAGAGAATATTACTAAACTGAGAGAATATTACTAAACTGAGAGAATATTACTAAACTGAGAGAGCTGAGAGAATATTACTAAACTGAGAGAATATTACTAAACTGAGAGAGTATTACAAGACTGAGAGAGTATTACTAAACTGAGAGAGTATTACTAACCCGAGAGAGTATTACTAAACTGAGAGAGTATTACTAAACTGAGAGAATATTACTAAACTGAGAGAGTATTACTAAACTGATAGAGCTGAGATAATATTACTAAACTGAGAGAATATTACTAAACTGAGAGAGTATTACTAATCTGAGAGAGTATTACTAAACTGAGAGAGTGTTACTAAACTGAGAGAATATTACTAAACTGAGAGAGTATTACTAAACTGAGAGAATATTACTAAACTGAGAGAGTATTACTAAACTGAGAGAGCTGAAAGAATATTACTCAACTGAGAGAATATTACTAAACTGAGAGAGTATTACTAAACTGAGAGAGTATTACAAAACTGGGAGAGTATTACTAAACTGATAGATCTGAGAGAATATTACTAAACTGAGAGAATATTACTAAACTGAGAGAATATTACTAAACTGAGAGAGTATTACTAAACTGAGAGAGCTGAGAGAATATTACTCAACTGAGAGAATATTACTAAACTGAGAGAGTATTACTAAACTGAGAGAGTATTA